>NC_069003.1:20552517-20555469 GCF_001194135.2 Octopus bimaculoides
TATATATATATATATATATATATATATATATATATATATATATATATGCATATATATAGGTTGTTCATAATGAAAAGTGATAAAGTTTTCAGTATGTTGTGTACTGTATATTTATATTATTTTATTGAGAAGTACATGTGCGATTGAATAAGTTTCGCGTACATACTCTCATTTAGGCGGCAACTCTTGTGTTGTGTCCTAAAATGTTCCTTTTTCCGAGACGGGATCGAGGTTTCACTATTGGGTGAGTTAAGCAAACCACACAATAAACTCACCAGAAGAGATGATGTGCGACCGAAATGAAACGTTTTATATTAAAGGGATGAGAACTTTTCTTTTTCCGAAAATCACAAGACTAGTGAAATTAGCAATAATGATAATAACCCTTTCTGGTATGGGTACAAAGCCTGAAGTTTGGAGGAGGGGAGGGCGGTTAGTCGATTACAATAATCTCAGTGCTCTATCGGTACTTATTTCATCGACCCCGAAATGATGAAAGCAAAGTCGACCACGGCTGAATTTGAACTCAGAACGTAAAGACGAACAAAACGTTGCAAGCAGTTTGTCCGGCGAAGTAATGGTTCTGCCAGTTCACCGAATTAATAATAATAATAATAATAATAATAATAATAATAATAATAATAATAATAATAATAATAATGATAATCCTTTCTACTATAGGCACAAGGCCTGAAATTTGGGGTAGGGTATAGTCGATTACATCGACCCATGTTTCACTGGTATTTAATTTATCGACCCCGAAAGGATGAACGGCAAAGCCAACCTCGGTAGAATTTGAACTCAGAACTTAGCAACGGGCGAAATGCCGCTAAGCATTTCACCCGGCGTGCTAACGATTCTGGCAGCTCACCGCCATATTATTATTATTATTTTTATTATTATTATTATTATTAATAATAATAATAATAATAATAATAATAATAATAGTTGTTTGACCTTAATCAGTTGAGCATATCCGTTAGTGGCTGATGATATGTGCATCTCTGATCACGAACAGAAGCAGTTGGGGAGCATCACAGCCACGTTTCGAGAGGAATTCGTTGGGGTTTTGATAATTCACCTCTGGAAACATAGGTGTTTCGTTCAACATCAATAAACAACCCTTATTCAGGGACCTTTTGAGCAGGATGGGCTACTCGACCTGAAGAAAATTCTAACTGGGCCCCACCTGGAGGGTCATGCACTGTTAATCTTGATATGAGATCACCATGTGGCGCACATATGGTTGAGATGCATGTGCCTGGTGTACCCTTATCAGACGAGTAGTCATGATGGGTGTACTGGGCTTCGTATATTTTACTTCGGTGTCATTTTGATGACATGCACTGCTCTCTCACTCAATAATAGTAATAATAATAATAATAATAATAATAATAATAATAATAATAATAATAATAATAATAATGATAATAATAATGATAATTGCTCAAAGAAATTCTATAGGCATATTGGATTCCAATATTAAATTGAAAAGAGTACCATCAACATAGAAGTACTCTCAGAAAATGAAATACAGGAGTTCTGGAGTAAAATTCGGGTTGATGGAAAGAAACACAACTGTTGTGATACTTCATGAATCAAGAGACAAAAAGAGCTTATAAGAAGAGCAAAAATGGGAAGAGATAAGTGTAGAAGATGTCAGACTCACATTGAAAAAGTCTAGTAGATGGATGTCACCTGGTATGGATAAGATCCTAATCTATTGACGCAATGTGTTTACAAACTCACAAAATAAAACTAACTTGTTATTACAACAGAATTATGAAGGAACAGCAGACGACCCCAGAATGGCTGGTCAATCGTATTCCTTTTTCGCTCCCCAAAGGTGATGAAACAAAAACCCTCAAGAAATACAGATCCGTAACGTGCATTACAACAATGTAAAAATCCCTTACACCAGTCTTAATGGAACGCTCATACGCTTTCCTCATTAACAGCAGGAAACGTGAGTCTTATGGATACAGAGATCAACTATTAATTAACAAAATGATTCTTGAAAAATGTCACAACAGGAAAAAATATCTCTCAGTGGTCTGGATAGACTACAAGAAGGCCGTTGATAGACTTACACAGAGTTGGATAAAGCATTGCTTGGAGATGTTCAAAAATTTCCCCAGTAATCAGGAATTTTGTATCTCGCACCATGAAACTCTGGAAATCGACAATAATTAACACTGATTCTCAACACTCAATATTAATTGTGGAATCTTTCAAGGAGACTCTTTATCTCCTTTGCAATTCTGCGTAGTACTGTTTCTTATAAGTAAACTCCTAAATGAAACAAATTTTGAATACACGGTGTATGGAAAAACAGTGAAGCATCTCTTCTATATAGATGACTTGAATTTGTTCGCAAGAAAATGACCAACAAATGTAAACATCCTTACACACAGTCAAACAATTTAGAGATAACGTCAAAATGGAATTTGTGCTTGATAAATGCGCCAAGGCTACATTTACCAAAGGAAAAGTCTCAGACACATGTAAAATCATTCTAGATAGAGATACCGAGATAAAGGTATTAGAACTTCGGAGTAGTTATAAGTATCTAGGAATATGTGCAGACGTGATTAAGCACTCGCTAATGAGAGAAAAAAAATGAATAAGGAATGCTGTCAAAGAGTAAGAGCCATTCTGAAAACCGAACTGAATGTCAGAAAGAAAATTGAGGTCATAAAAACGTTGGCCATGTCTGTAATCACATACAGATTCAATATTATGGACTGGTCCTTCTCTGAGATAAACAAAGTTGATGTCAAAATCGAAAGCTAATGATGATGAATCTGATGCATCACCCAAAAGCAGACACAGACCAAAGATACCACCCGAGAGAAGAAGGCAACCGGGGGTTAATACGATTTCAGTTCTCATCGAAAATTGCAACCATGGAACTTTCTGCTTACCTGCAACAAGTAAACAACTATATATATA
>NC_069003.1:20555606-20562416 GCF_001194135.2 Octopus bimaculoides
ATATATATATATGACGCGCTTCTTTCAGTTTCCGTCTACCAAATCCACTCACAAGACTTTGGTCGGCCCGAGGCTACAGTAGAAGACACTTGTCCAAAGTGCCACCCAATGGGACTGAGCCCGGAACAGTGTGGCTACCACACAGCGAAAACTGCGCCTCATTTTGAATAACAAAAGATCATGCTTATGGGCACCTCACATAAACTCCTCTCTTCGTAAATGCAGTCTTACTCACTCTGTTTTTTCTTCGTCTAACAGACATCAGTGTTTTCATTTGTATGGCACCTCACCTGTTAACATCTTTAGATGCAAAACCTTGTTGTCCCTTGACGTCTCTGGTTGAGACTTGGGTGCAAATTGTGAAAATTATAGCCAATCTACTATAGGCACAAGTCCGGGATTTTCTACTATAGGTACACGTCCGGGAATTTAGTGGGAGGCGGGGTGAGTCAATTACATCAATGCCAGTGCTCAACTGGCACTTATTTCATCGACCTCGAAACAATAAAAGGCATAGTCGACCTTGGCGGTATTTGAACTTAAAATGTAAAGACATGAAATGGCGCTAAGCATTTTGTCCGGTGTACTAACGATTCTGCCAGCTCGCACCTACTTCTTAGTCACTTGGACGACATCCTGAAGTACTACCATCTAAAATGCCATCTAACGTCAGGCATAAATAAGTACACGCACACGCACGCATGCGCGCGCGCGGAGGCTTATATTTTGCGTTATATGAATGTGATCCTGTTTGAGTGTCAGACCGTGCGCAGTACGCTACACAATCCCGTCCGATTGTTGTCCATCTGAGCATGAAACTTGAAATAGCTCACGTATAATTCCTGTATTTACCAATTTTTATATACATATATGCACTCATACATACATACATACATACATACATACATACATACATACATACATACATACGTACGTACGCACATACATCACAGACCCCTACCTCTACCCCACCCTAAGCCCAACCCACACTCCACCCATGCCTTCCCCACCTCCCAACACCCTCACATCACACCACACCAATACCCTCGCATCACACCACGCACACACTACAACTGACCAACTACTAACTCCCTTTCTCCCTTTCTCCCTTCCCCATTTTTACACTACATATGCCAAGACCACCAGCATTCTACCTCCCACACACAGCCCCTCGTTCCCGATCACCGTTTGTTATCTCCCCCTTTCTTAGCTCTCCTGAAATAAGAATTTCTAACTTCCGGTCAGTCATTGTTATGATCGGCCATTATTATGATTGACCGTTGACTGAACACTATTCAATTTCTTTTCTCCGTGTTTTTCTCCTTGTCTCCGTATTCTTTCTTTTGAAGAGCGTAGCTCGAAACGTCAAAGACTTTCCGTATTCCCGAGCGTCATACTAATATATACTTTTGTTATTTACACCACCTGTCCTCGTCTGTTGTTATTATTTGTATATTCTCCTACATACATACATACATACATACATACATACATACATACGTACGTACGTACGTACGTACATATATACATACACACACGTGTACGTGTATACATATATATTTGTGAATGTGTGTCTTAGTATTTGTGTCAATCAATATAGTACGAATGCAGATGCGTTCGTGTTAGTGTTTATTTACAGAGCTAGATAGACGGTCAGTCCACCCGTCCGCAGACTGACACACAGACAGACAATGCGGGTTCTGTCAATGTTTATCTATTTGTTGAACAGTGGTTAATTGTAAAGATAAGGGCTACAAGTTCAGCTTTCACCAATGGTGATTCATTCTTCTTGTAGTTGCGTTGGTTGTTACTGTTAGCGTTTTGGCGTTGATTGTGGTTGTTGCTGCTGTTGTTGTGGTTGTGGTTTTGTTTGTTGCAACCGTTGCTGTTGTTGTTGTTGTTGTTGTTGTTGTTGTTGTTGTTGTTGTTGTTGTTGTTATCACTGTCATTCTTGCAGTTATTACTGTTATTGTAGTTGCTGTTGTTAACCTGTTCGCCGATAGAGAAAAGTATTAGCAAAGGGGGAGGGTTGTTAGCAACGGGGATAGAGAGAAAGTGTGTGTGTGTCTGTATGTATGTGTGTTTGTGTGTGTACGCGTGTGTGTATGTGTGCCCGCGCGTGTGTTTGTTGCCCATCTCAACTAATGTTGGTTTGTCTGCATCTGTGTAACTTAGCAGTTCGACATAAATAAAAAAAATAGACCTATAGGATAAGTAAAATGGGTAAAGGATAAAGACCCCTTTCAGTCATGAGTGACCATGGGTTTACTCTAGAAAGTTACCCTCCGAGGTAAGTCCGGGCAAGGTTGTTTGTAGAAGACCAGTAGTCACCCATGCATATCAGCCACTTCTCTCCGCGCCACCAATGTTATCCAAGGGAAAAGCAAAGGCCAATACAGCTTCGCACCAGTGAAGTCGTAACTCATTTCTACACCTGAGTGAACTGTAGCACCATGAAATAAAGTGTCTTGCTCAAGAGTACAACATAAAACCCTATCGAACTCACTACCTCATGATTGCGAGTCCGACGCTCTAACCACTGAGCCATAAGAACTAATAGATACCGGAGGCCTATTTGATCGATAAAAAAGACCTTTCTCGGAGATGTCCCAGCATGGCCGCAATTTCAATGTCTAATATAAAAAACTAAAACTTTGAATGTCACCGTGGCTCCCTAGAAACTGTGAGTTTCAGCAATATGGTCGCCATCACTGGCTTAGATCTAGGTTAAACCTGACCAATCAGTCTTCTGGTGGCTAGGATTAATGGTTCAAAGGTTAGTTTATGACCTATCGACCCGTTACTCTATATGTATATCGATGTGGACAATCTCACTGCTGGGCCGACTTGGTCGTCTTAGTTGTCTAATTCTAGATCGGCTCCGATAACGCAGGTCGATGACAAACGGCGTTTCAGCTGTGACCACCCTGCCTTGTTAAAAATATTCTGTCGCTCATAGCGTAAGTAGCACTATTTTCAATGTCTACGTCTCTCGTCAACCCACCATCTCTCTCTCTCTCTCTCTCTCTCTCTCTCTCTCTCTCTCTCTCTCTCTCTCTCTCTCTCTCTCTCTCTCTCTCTCTCTCTCTCTCTCTCCCCCCTTCCCTCTTTCTGTGTTAGTACGTGTGTCGTTATTGACTCCAGTCTAACTCTCCACGGAACGGTGACCAAGAAACTCGTTTGCTTTTATTTACCGAAACAAGAACTAACACACTCGAAGAGACAGTCACAATAACTTTTAATTAACCAGCACAATAATATCCCTGAATTAAAAACACATATACATATCTGAACAATGTTTTAATTAACCAAATAAAAGCAAGGGACAAAACTCAAATTGAACACGAAAGAAATTATTCAAAATTTGGCACAAGTCCAGCAATTTTGGAGATACATCAACCCCATTGTTCAAGTGGAACTTATTTAATCGACTCCGAAAAGATGAAAGGTGAAGTCGACCTCAGCGGAATCTGAACTCTGAACGTAAACATTGAAGAAATGCCGCTTAGCATTTTGTCCGGCGCGTCAGCGATTCTGCCAGCTCGCCACTTTAACAACAACAACAACAACAATAAAAAGAAGAATATTGAGCAGGCACAAACTTACAAATACCTCGGAAGGAATGTTACAGGAGAGTTCGAGCAGTTCTAAAATCCGAGTTAAATGTATGTAACAAGGTGTTAGCCATAAATTCCTTAGCAGTTCCAGTTGTTATTTATAGTTTCAAAGTGTTGAACTGGAATATCAGCGAAATTAGAAAAATTGATAGGAAAATCCGTAAGCTGCTGACTTGCAATAAAACGTACCACCCAAAGGCAGACACAGATCGTCTTTACTTTCTCGGAGCCCAAGGAGGTCGAGGCTTGATCCAATCTGAAATCTCGTACGATTTTGGATTGGCCAAATATCTTGAAACATCTAACGACTGGATGCTAAAACTCATTGAAAACCGCAAGAGACGTAAGCAGCTTCATTTTGCCACGAGGGAGAGTAAAAAATTTGTTAGTGAGTTCATGCATAATACCCAGGCTGAACAGCATGATAGAAGTGTGGCAACTCTTGTAAAGAAGCTGAAATCAATGGCAAAGCAAAAAGCGTTTGAACAATTGGCTGACAACCTCTGCGTGACAAATATCTGACCCGGAGCAAACATGCTGATGTAGACCAGAAGCACACCCATTAGTGGCTACGGAGCTCAAGGCTAAAGGCAGAGAGCGAAAACTTTATCTTAGTTGCTCAATAACAGAGGTTATTGACCAGAACTACCAAGCCAATGTGAGGAAAAATGGAGTAGACCCAAAGTGCCGATACTGTAACGATGAGATTGAAACAGTGGACCACATAATCTCTGGGTGTAATGTTTTAGCACCAGTAGAATATAAATCTTGACACGACAGAGTTGGCCAATATCGATACTGGAAAATATGCTAGCATTATAAAATCAAAACTGCTGATAAATGGCACAAGCACCACTCTGTCCAGTACATACAGACCACACTATCAAAGCTGATAAACCAGATATTGTTGTGAAAGATAAAAACAATAAAATCTGTCTATTGATTAATATGAACGTACCTGTGATAATACCTCGGCAAAGGAATTTGATTAGCTCAGAAAATATAAAGATTTGCTGAATGAAATCGAAAAGATATGGCAGGTCAAGACGGTTACAATACCCGTGATTGTAAGAACAATTGGAATGATTAAGAAGGGAACTGGAAATTATTTGAAGATGATCCCTGTCTTACTATCCATGCAAGAAGTGCAAAAATCTGTCTTAACTGGTACGTCACACATATTGAGAAGAACATTGTAGCTGTGAATTTTCTTTTCTTTTCCGCCTTTATTTTCTTTTCTTTTTTTTTCATTTTTTCTTCTTTCCCTTTTCTCCCTGTCTTTTCCCCCTTTTTTGTTCTATTGTACGACTTCGTAAATGAACAATCTAAGCACAATTTAAAGAGGATAATAATAATAATAATAATAATAATAATAATAATAATAATAATAATAATAATAATAATGCCCTG
The DNA here is from genome assembly GCF_001194135.2 of Octopus bimaculoides. NCBI lineage: Eukaryota > Metazoa > Mollusca > Cephalopoda > Octopoda > Octopodidae > Octopus > Octopus bimaculoides. The sequence goes on from NC_069003.1 coordinate 20,560,634, forward strand.
ACGCAGTACCACTGCTCTGATGCAGTACCACTTGCCCTGATGCAGTGCCAGGCACTGGTTCTCATGGCTTCTGATCTTAATTGATTGGAAGTGTTATCATGTATATTTTTTTGTCTTGGTATAAAAGATGGGCTACAGCAAATATTCTGTCCAATACCACAGATTTGCTTGTCAGTTGTTTGGCCGTAAACAGTTGAGCATGTCCCTAAGTGGCTGACGATATGTGCATCTATGACCACGAGAAGGAGTAGTGGGGGAGCATTATAGTCGTGTGTTGAGAGGAATTCATCACTGAAAACATGGGTGTTTCATTCATCATCCTTAAACAACCCTTATTCAGGGACTCTTTGAGTGGGACCCGAAGAAAATTCTGACTAGGCCCCCACCTGCAAAGTCATGCGCTGTTTATTTTGATATGAGATCACCATATGGGGCACATATGTTTGTGACGCATGTGCCTGGTGTACCTCTATCACACGGGTAATCATGATGGGTGTACTGAGCTTCGTATATTTTACCCCAGTGTCACTTTGATGGCATGAACTGCTATCTCACTCAATAATAATAATAATAATAATAATAATAATAATAATGGTTTCAAATTTTGGCACAAGGCCAGCAATTTTGGCGAGAGGGACTAAGTTGGTTACATCTATCGCAATGCTCAGCTGGTAGTTATTTTAGCGACCTCGAAAGGACGATAGGCAAAGTCGAGCTCGGTGGAATTTGAACTCAGAGCGTAGCGACGGGTGAAATACCGCTAAGCATTTCACCCGATGCGCTAACGATTCTACTAGCTCGCCGCCTTAATAATAATAATAATAATAATAATAATAATAATAATAATAATAATAATAATAATAATAATAATAATGATAATAATAATGATGATGATGATGATGATGATGATAATGAGAAGTAGAAACTGCACAGCCATTGAAAATGAGGATGAAACCATTGATAGATTTCTTACCTAAACAATTAGCACTGTGTGTTTAATTACAAAATATTACGGTTTGATCTTTGCCAAAATGAAGATCTTAACCAAAATGATGATGGTGTATGTCGAACACGTGGTGTGCTCTGGCGGCAGTTATTATAAGGGCGATGATTACATCTAGATTAATCATGGCGGTGTTTGAAGTTCGACTTTGAATCAAAGAATAATACAGAAGATGCATAGAATATACATATTTAATAATTTTTTCTACTCATAACAGAAATTTCAGTCGTAGGAAGTCATGTATAACGCCATTTCATCTTAATATGAAATCATTAGCTTGATATAACCCTAGGCAAATAGATTACATTAAATTAAACATTTTAGAAACGAAGATAGTTCAGGTGACATTCATTGAACGTGTTTCTTTTCTGTTTTTGTTTTCTTCATAGAGCATTGATGTTTCACAAGGATAAGTCACAATGAGCCAAAAACATCTAGCCTTTCGTATTGGCAAAACTAACAGTTTGTCTTGTCCACTGAACGGTTGGCACTAGTGATGATTACGGGTCCCGCCGATTTACTATAATTAATCTTTACCATGAAAGGATATCAAAGACGTAATCAATATAATGTAAATAGTTTCATAATATAAAAAGGTATTTAAACGTAAACTCGATGTAATTGAGAATCAATAATGAAATTCATATTTCAATAAACACTTTATTTATTTGTTTTTTTTTTATCCTGTACATAATTATGTTTCTGGGAGATAAAAGCATATCTTCCTATAATTATTTGCTGTTTTATAAACGCAGTACACACACACACACACACACACAC
>NC_069003.1:20563622-20564823 GCF_001194135.2 Octopus bimaculoides
TGTGTGTGCGTGTGTGTGGCGTCTCCGTAACTCAGCGGTTCGGTAAAAGTGTCCGATAGATTAAGCTCCAATCTTTTTTAAATAATGTATTGAAGTCAATTTGTTCAACTAAAACCCCTTCCAATACGACCTCAGTACATCCACTGAAAGTGATAAAAGAAAAAATAAAAGATTTAACTCTCATCGAGAAGCTTCTTTTAATACAATATTCATAGAAAAATTGCGAGACATGCTTAAAGCAACTTAAATCTAACCTTTTTCTCCAAATCATATTCATTTTCATTCTCGTACTCATTCACTTGCTCTTTCATTGCAAGAATCACGTCATCCTTCAACGCATCTTCATTTTACGCCCGCCGTTGATAACTCGTTCACTTACTCATTTTCCCCCTCTCTCTCCACCTTTCTCTTTCTATCGTTTGGCAGTTTTCTATTTTCACAGCACCGCCTTAGCGTGCCAACGAACAAAAGCATTAAGATAATTATTACATGTATGTATGTATGTATGTATGTACATGTAAGGGTTACATATATACATACATATATACTTAATACACACATACGTATGTATGTAAGTATGTATATATATCTAGAAGTTGGCCCGATGCCAATGTAAGAGAAAACAAAACAAAAAGATAACGATTAAAAGTAAGATGAAAAGGAAGATGAAGAAGAAGAAGGAAATGAAGAAGAAGAAGAAGAAGAATGAGAAGAAGAAGAAGAAGAAGAAGAAGAAGAATGAGAAGAATAAGAAGAAGAAGTAGAAGAAGAAGAAGAAGAAGAAGAAGAAGAAGAGGGAAATGAAGAACTTGATGAAGATGAAAGAAAAAAAAAAAAAGCGAAGCATAAATTAATCGTGCAATTTCACGCACTTAGGTCAAAGGGATAGCATTATTAAACGGTAAATGGAATTAAGAATATGAGCTAGTTAGTTTGACGATACGGTTTCGAGTTTTACTCGTATCTATTTCATCTCCATATTTAATCACCAATATTCTAAAAAGATGTTAGCTAATAATCGTAAATAAAGGCAAAACAAATATGGAAAGCAAAATGACTACAGCTAAACAAACGATAAAATCCGATACACACACACGCGCGCGCGCACGCGCGTGCAAACACAAATATGCATCTATCTATATATATATATATATATGTATGTACGTATATATACATCTATATATATATATGTATATATATA
>NC_069003.1:20568950-20569853 GCF_001194135.2 Octopus bimaculoides
TATATATATATATATATATATATTTATATATATGAGTGTGTAATCATAAAACCTAGTATCAAACGAAAGAGCACCTACAACGCACAACTTTCATCATGTCACCCAACTGACATCCTTTGCCACACAGACAGATATTACGGTAGTATATCAAACTATCGATAGTATTGATCAATTATCGATGGATCAGTCATCGCCTCTGTACTCTGTCACATGAATAGTTCAGCAAACTTAGTGACACACAAACATTTGATGTTCGACTCTTTTGGTTAAAGTGTGTGTATACGCGTATGTGTGTGTGCTTGCGGCATTCGTGTGCATGTGCTTGTGCGTGTCCCTGAGTGTATGTTTGTATATGCACTTGTGTTAGAATGCATGTATTCATGTTTGTGTGTTTGTGATACTTGCGTGTGATCGCAGTTCTTTTTGTGCATGCATATATATTACTTATGCATAAGTAATACACACTCACACACACACTTCCCCCATGATCATTTGCGCTGCACATTGTTATAGATAGTCCATTTTTCGTCCCCTGCCACCAATCTCTAAGAATCGTCTTTTCGCTTTTCTGCAACGAATCGCAGATGAAAATCCGTTGAGTGAGGCTCGCCTCATTCAATTGATGTGGACCGAAATATCGAACCTGATGACGTGACTGGTCGTGTCATATGTGCATATATATGTATGTATACGTTCGTATATATAAGTATTCGTATGTTGTATATATATATTTGTATTTATGTGCTGTCTGCGTATATTCCACTGATGAAAGCAAAGCATTTATTATGCAGAGCCAGAAATCCAGGATCTGGAATTAACCAGTAATTTCTTTTGCTAGTTTATTTTGTCTCTTCGTCTACTCTCCTGTGCTGTATGAACATTTAATGTAGTTTTATATATATA
>NC_069003.1:20570605-20572553 GCF_001194135.2 Octopus bimaculoides
AGGGTTCGAACTCGCCCACTTTTCGTGAACATAGTAATGCTCGCGAACACATCTTTATGAAAAGCATAGGGTTAAAACGTTGACTTACTGGGTATAAAAGGCACCCAAATTTACCAGCCTGTCATTCATTTCCCGAACGCAGCAAGCATGCTAAGACTGACACGAAATTAGAAGGAAGCCATCGGACGTCTCCATGCTCGTCAACGTCTATGGGTCATTACTAATGACTTGTACTGCAGTATTCGGGAAACTGAGCGGCTGAGCGAACGATACAATGCCACAAATATAAACGACGATCGTCTATGCAGTGGCCAACCGAGGGTTACAACGGCACGTTAAGATCGCCACCTGCACCGACAGCAATTGCAGGACCGATGCCGGAGGGCAACAGAATCAGCAAGGCAGACCATAGGGAGTCACCACAGACATATTTGTGCAGAGACTGTTTGCCGCCGGCTGAGATCTTTAATGTGTCTTGCCGACGTCCGGCTTGAGGCCCGATCTTCACAGATCGTCATCAACAGGCTCGTCTGCAGTGGGCTCAAAAACGTCAGAACTGGCGATATCAGCAGTGGAGGATTGCAGTCTTCGCTGACGAAAGTCGATGTTGCATTTCTGTGGCAGATGGCAGAGCTAGAGTTTGGAGAAGAAGGGGTGAAAATCATACCGATGGCTTTGTGGTGGAGAGAGACTCATAGGGAGGACAGAGTATCATGGTATGGGGCGGGATTGCACTCAACTAGAAACTCGGACCGGTGGTCTTCAAAATGGAGTAACCGCTGCTCGCTACATCGACCAAGTGTTCAGGCCTCACATTGTGCAATACCTTGCCCGTCATCGGAATCACGTGTTCCAACATGACACCACCCTGCCAGATTGACAACAAACTTCCTCAAACAGTACAGCATCCAGACACTGTTATGTCCTGCCCTAAGTCCAGACTTGAACCATATAGAGCACCAGCGGAACGAAATCCAAAGAAGGCTATATGACATCCGTCTAAGACTGACAACTGCGGCACAACTCACTGCAAGTTTTAACAAAATGTGGGCTGTTATCCCCATGGCCTTCGTTAATCGTTTGGTGTATTCAATATACATAAAATGCCTGGCAGTAATCAACGCTAACGGTGGTAACAAGAGATAGGGGATTCATCTCTTTGGACCCAGGACACTTCGTCATCACGTGACACCATGTGGCGTCAAACATGTTTCAGGAAATGATGTTTTACTATTAGGAAAAATGGTTTCTTAATTAGCATTTTTCAACCATTGATACGGCAGTCTATTAATAAATCAGTTTCTATTTAGTATGTGTCGTATGTCCAAACTTCAATAGCTAATTTTGCTTGCAATAGCCGATTCTTTTGCTCAAGCTATCGTATTTCCAGCTACTTCAGATGCCAAGATATGAAAATTGTCATAGTGTAGTACAGCGTTTAACATTTTTCAAAAGTGCAGTAAGTCCCACATACGACAGTTTTGCAAAAGTATTTCTAACTGAAAATATCAGACATGCATGGAGTTACGATTTTATGCACCCAACAAATTTATTATTAAGCTGAAACTAGCTAATGTAAAAATAAATGGAGTGGTGAAACTATTTTTTCGTTTTCTAAAAAAAGCAACGTTTTGGACTTACGACACTTTTGTATATATATGTGTGTGTGTGTTGTTGTTGTTGTTGTTGTTGTTATGCAAAAGTGTCGTATATATATACGTTTATATATTCGTTTTGTGAAATTCTTGATGTGAATTCGTGAGTTGAAACAGATATTGTATTTGGGGAGGGTCATGTTGCCAGTTTAGCCAATGAAAACACACGCACTATAAATTTGGTGTTCACTTCAGCTTTACTTTATATTAATTGTATTTCGGTTAGATACATACATACATACATACATACACACACACACACACACACACACACGTATGAGTTTCATATTATA
>NC_069003.1:20574975-20579271 GCF_001194135.2 Octopus bimaculoides
ATGTATGTATAATATATATATATTTGTTTCAAATTTTGGCAGAAGGCCAGCAAAATTCAGGAGAGGAGATAAGTCGATTACATCGACCCCAGTGCTCAACTGGTACTTATTTTATTCACTCTTAAATGATGAAAGGCAAAGTCGACCTCGGTGGTATTTGAACACAGAATATAAAGACGGATGAAATGCCATTAAGCATTTTGCTCGCCTTTTGTAGCAGCATGTCCCTAAATATGTATTGCATGTATGCTGTTGTCATTGCAAACCAATGTAAGTTTAAGTAAATTGTACAATACAAAACAACACTGTCTGCGTGTGTGTGTGTGTACATATGTGTGTTAGTATTAGTGCGAGTTAGTGTGCGTGTGAGAGTTGATGACTGTGTGTGTATGTGTATAAATGTGAGTGAGTGTATGTTAGTGTGTGAGTGTCGGTGTGCGTGTGAACGTATGTGTTAGTGAGTGTGTGTCTGAGTGTGTGGTGGTGTGTATGTATATGTGTGTTAGTGTGGTAGTGAGAACGTAACGATGTTTCTTAATTTCCAACCCATCCCCCGGCCCCTCCTCGGAAAACGCAACTCTTCCCACCCATCAACCGTTCCGGTTACTCCTACCTTACCCTGCTGTCTAATTGATTCTGCAGTAAAATCTCCTAAAACTCTGCCAACGGGGTGGTCTCATCTTCTACTATCTCCACAGTTTAATCGTGGCTGCTGGGTGCCAGAATCGGTGGAGCGTCAGGCGAAATATATTATGGCATTATCTCAGGTGTCTTTATAGTCTGTCCTGATTTCAAATTCCGCTTAAGCTCACTGTACCATTTATCCGTCCGAGGCCCGATATGAGTCAAAGAAGGCTGTCTTTTCGTTGTCACACCACATGCTTGAAATAGCAACCAAATTTGTCCTCATTTCAAAGGCCACTATCTTTCTTCATTTTTGTAGTAAAGAAATACAAAATTGAATAACCTGGTCCGGGACACACTGTGTTCAGGATGATCACGGTTGGAACGCCATTGACTATATTATTATGGTGGTGCTGCTTAACATGTTATGCTAAACAAAATCATTAGCAGCGACACCACCACCGCTTTGAGTCAATGAAGGCCGCAGTCTCTACGTAATCGTTCGACATGCTTGAAATAGCAACCAAATTTTTCCTGAAATCAAACTCTGCCATCTTTTTAATTCTTGTTGTAAAGAAAGACCGCATTGAACAACCTGGTCCTGCACACACTGTGTTTAGGGTAAGGAAACATAAGACAGGATGATCACGGCTGGAACGGCATTGACCATATTATTATGGTAGTGTTGTTTAACATATTTTTAACAAAACCACCAGCACTGGCACCACCACCACTATCACTACAAAACCCATTCCCTTAAATTACTGCACATAACTGTCTCTAGTCCTAGGATCACAACATCGACCTTATATCGAACGCCAGTTCGTTGCAGGGTTGCTCGCTTACAGCTGAATGGACTGGAGAAACTTGAAATGACGTGTTTTGCTCGTGACCACAACGCAATGCCCGGTCCGGGAATCGAAACTGCGATCTTGCGACCGTGAGTGCAACACCCTAACCACTTGGCCACTAAATCCCGTTCAAGGAGAATGTTGTCATCTTCACTCTTTTATTCTCTTTTACTTGTTTCACTCATTAGACTGCGGCCATGCTGGGGCACCACCTTGAAGAATTTTGGTCTAGCGAATCGACCCTACTACTTATTTTTTTCATGCCTGGTACTTATTCTATCGGCCTCTTTTGCCGAACTGCTGGTTACGGGGACGTGAACATACCAATATCGGTTGTTAAGCAGTGGTGGGGGCAAACACAGAAACACACACACACGCACGCCTGGCTTCTTTCACTTTCTGTCTACCAAATCCATTTACAAGGCTTGGGTCGGCCCGAGGCTATAGTAGAAGACACTTTCCACAGTTGCCACGCAGTGGGATTGAACTCGAGACTATATGGCTCCGAAGCAAGTTTCTCACCACACAGCCAAGCCTGTACAAACTGGGTGATCGGCCTTATGAGTCCTATTGCTTAAGACAGTAACGTCTAGGGGTTGAGGATGATGATGATGACGACAATGATGATGATGATGACGATGATGACGATGATGACGATAATGACGGTGAGGATGATGATGATGATGATGATGAGGAGGAGGAGGATGATGAGGGTGATCTTAAAATGGACTGTCGAAATGATCACAGAAAGCCGTATTGTAAACATTAGACACCGGTTTTAAAACACCCAACGGACTCCCGAGTTTTAAATAGGGAAGAATTTCAGCAGACTGGTGGATTTCACAAAGAAGGCCAATAATAGTCTCTGATTTTGGTAGAAGCGCAGTAACTTTGAGAGGGAGAGAGTAAAGCGATTACATCGACGCTAGTACTTGGCTGGTACTTTATTTTATTGACACCGGAAAAATGAAAGGCAAAACAAACTGTCGGGAAACGCTACTCCCAGCACCAATAAGTACTTTATTTTATCGAATTCCAGACGGGATTTGAAGTAAAAACCAGAACAAATTCTACTAATACTCTAGCGATTCTACCAATTCATCAGGGCAGGCTAAATAATTGATAAATCTCTTAAAGTCATGGAATTTAATTTATTTGCAGCTGGATTTTGATATAGGGAACGACGTTCATCATATAAGACACATCGTTAGCATAATCTAAACTTGGTTATGACATAGATATTTAAACAGACATAGATATATTATTGGCACAGCTTTTATCTATCTATTACACATTTGACTGGAGATTTCAACACAAGCAAACTGTTTATTTATTTGTATCTTTCTTGCGTTACCAATCACGGTCCACATTGAGATATGTGTTACATAAGGTTTTGGTGTATAGCTGTTTAACCCATGGTCATTCTTGATCAAGAAGGTCTATGATCAAAAGCATTTCAATCATAATCATCCCATGGTTTTTTTTCTTAAACATGGTGTACACGGACTTCGTCATGCAATGCGCCCTTATATATATATATATATATATATATATATATATATATATGTATATATATATATTGCGAGTGGTTTGAGAGAGATGTGGCTGTTATTTTTAGTAAGTGGAGGCGACCACGTATGGAGTTCCCTCAGTGGCTCATTACACAGCATGGTGTTAAATAGATAAGCATTTACCTCAGACAGAGCTGTATCATAAGTTTCTTACATAAACAAGATCTCTAACAGACGAGATTTTCAGTAATAGCTATAACACTGATATAAATCATAGAGACTTAATACTATAATCACAAAAACGACTTTAACAGAGGCGGCAGGATGAGAGGATGAGCTGTAACCTGAGACCTTAAACAGAATGCACTTTAACATACATATTAACTTTCACACAAATAGATTTGCAGAAATGAACACAATACAATACTATTACCAAGTTAGAAGCTGGTTATGGTGGTCAAGGTTTCAAATTTACAGGGACTTTATATCTCCCCAGGGGTCGCTTTAACATATGAGGTAATGATGATGGCGCTGTAACACAGAATTTTAATTAGACAAGATTTCAATACAGATAAGATTTCAACACGGCTCTTTACAGATGCGTATTGTATGGGCTTCTACTTTCACAGAAAGCAAACTGAATTTTTAGAAGAGATTCGCTTGTGATGTCGGCAGACGATCTACTATAATGGCCTCTAACAGACAAGGCTTTACACCGATAACGTTGCCACCATCTGAATTATTGCGTTAGGTGAGAAAGAGAAGGAAAGGAACGGTAGCTCGGTATATATATTAATATATATGTTGATATATATATTAATATATATGTTAATGCGTTTTCATGATATAAACAGAAACGTTCTATTGTCTGCTGAAAGAAATACGATACTTTCATCTCTTTCTGGGTTTGTGTATCTGCAATATGCAATATGTATATTTGCATCATTAGCGTTTGTATGCAGCTAGGTGAATGTACTTATGTTTGCTTATCACTATGTGTGTTTCTTTATTCTATTTGTACAAAATGATTTATTCAGATTTATAGTTTGTTCAAGCTATCATGGCTGCTTCGGTTCGCTCACAAACTATTGTAACGGCCACATTCAACAATTCAGACCCGATTGTTTTGTTTTATTGTTATGTCCCTCTGCCGTCCCTGTTCTGTTTCTGTGTCCTAGTTCATTTGTCTCATATTACATGAACAAAATTTCTGTACCAATGTGCGCGCGCATGTGTGTATGTGCACACACACACACACACACACACACACACACACACACACACACACACACACACACACACACACACAC
>NC_069003.1:20579796-20580827 GCF_001194135.2 Octopus bimaculoides
ATGCGTAAGTAACCACGAGGGAAAATACACCGCATACATCATGAGTGTGTGCAACAGCCGAAACATTCACGCCATATATGAGCAAGTTAGCTAGCATGCATGCATGCACACACATGCATTTCAACACACATACATAGTCATTACATGCGTTCACACACTTACTCCACACACCTCCACACATATACTCTCTTACTCTATCTCTCTGTCATGCTCGCACGCGCGCACACATACACACACAGACACACTCTTTCCCACTCTTTCTCACACACACTCATTACATACAAACACATACATTACACAGAGACAAACACCCACATCCACATACATACACACACACACACTCACATACACAGAAACACGCACACACACAAACACATATATACACCCACACAGACACAGGCACACACACACATCACATACATATACGCGCGCGCGCGGTCTCACATTTTTACATCAGAAGTAAAAAAAGCTATTAGATAGATCCTCCGTCGCTTTCGGTGATGACTATCTCCGGAGTTCGATCACGTGAAATAATCGGCTCAGTCAAGTATTGTGCGAAGGAGATGACGAATTATTGCACAAACATTGAGTCTTTCGTCATAAACACGTCATCAGTTACTTGGTTGCGGTGAAATTACAAAGTATGTATGTATGTATGCATTCTTTTTATTCTTTTATTCTTTTACTTGTTTCAATCATTTGAAGAAATCGAGTCGAGGACTTTTTCTATGTAAGTCTGGTACTTACTCTATCGGTCTCTTTCACCGAACCGCTAAGTTACGAGGCATAAACACACCAACATCAGTTGTCAAACGATGATAGGAAGAGGGGGCAAACGGACACAAAGACACACATACATAAATATATACATACATGAATATATACGACAGGCTTCTTTTAGTTTTCGTCAACTAAATCCGAGGTTATAGTAAAAGATATTTGGCCAAGATGCCAGGCAAACTTCTTACCACACAGCCACGCCTGCATCTATGTATGTATGTATGTATGTATGTATGCATGTATTATATATA
>NC_069003.1:20581675-20583251 GCF_001194135.2 Octopus bimaculoides
ATATAGGTAGGTCACGCGGTGACGTGGTTTGATGTTGGAAAATGGGTAACAGTTACTTGTAAAATACCGCATGGCGAACAGGAAATTGACCACGGGGAGGACAGGAAATAAAGCACGTGGCGATTAGAAATCGGTTAGGTTGTTGGGGTGGAAGGAAGTTAGAAGTGGGGGGGGCATGTGCAAGTATATTGTTCTATATGTGGGTTTGCAGACGCGGTCATATAATTTTGTTTGCATATGTATATTGATGCGAGTGTGCGCATCTGTGCATGGGTGCGCAAGCGCACATCTGCACACACACACACACATACACACACACTTGGACGAGCACGCACACACGTACATACGCATACGCATACATGCACACACATACACGCATACATACACATGCGTATTCATTCATATGTTCATATGTATATTCGTATGCATGTACGCATATATACCAGTGTGTGCGCACACACACGTGCACTCGCACGCGCAAGACAAGCGCTGGGGATTAGTAAGCGTTGGGGATTAGCAATCGTTGGGAATTGGTAAGCGTTGAATTTTTACGTCTGTTAGTGCGTGCGATGATAGATGCGATGTTGTCTAAGCAGGCGTAGCTCACCATGACATTATGGGGGTTGAAGAGTTTGTAATATTTATGGACTCAGGGGAAGTGTTTCTTAATTAATTACAAGAAGCTCCTGGCTACGTTGGTGGAAACGTCTAGGTTAAAGGGGGGGTTATACCATATAATTTTCCTTCTCCTAATCCTTTTGGGGTGAGGAGAGGGTGTTTGGGGACGTTGTGCTCGTACGTGAGCTTCTCAGTAAACCGGCTCCTAGCCAAAGCATCCTTGTAGTGGGAGTAGCCTTGTTAAAGATCTCTTTATTGACCGTGAGGTTAGATAGTCGTTTTCTAATGCCTGGAGCCAGGTATCTAATTACAGTGGGGGATGGTTTGAGCTCCTGGGAATATATAGTCTATCCTCGTTAGGCTTCCTGTACGAGTAATACTTGCCCGTACTCAGGTCAAAGGTTACGTCCAAGAAATCGACCGTAGTCAAGTTGATGGTAACCGTTACGGACAGGCCGAACTCCTTAAATATTTTTATCAAATCCTTCCTGAACCTGTCCATGGTGTAGCCGTTCATATGCTTTAAGATGACCAGGCCGCCGTTCCTCTAGAAGGCCGACCTATGTGGGTGGGTACGTCTCTTGAGGGTATTCAAGATGTATAACCCGACGAGGTCGGTGATTTCAGCCCCGACAAAGCTCCCCATAAAGACGTCGAACAATGGATCGCCTTTTTTTTTCACCCAGGAGGAATCGTCGTGGGCTAGGATTGACTTTTATGGCATTCATAATAATTCTGATGTCAAGGTCACTAATGCTGGCTCAGCAGAAGTTAGGGTCTTCAGAAGGAGGAGCTTAGCTACGGAAGGGTAGAAGTTGACAATGTCAAACTAGGTGAATCTACAGGCTAATTTATTCTCGAGACCGTGGAACCTGTCGACCACGGCTGCGCTGGGATTCCATTGAGTCAACCATGTAGCTCTTCTGATACATACATACATACATACATACATACATAC
>NC_069003.1:20583414-20583714 GCF_001194135.2 Octopus bimaculoides
ATACACACGTACCATTTATATACACGTATGTGTATGTGAGCTTGTGTGTGCATATATATGTGCCGACATATACATACATATATGAATACACAGATACACACACACTCTTACATATAAGAAAAGAATACAAGTAGGGGTTCAAAATTTACAATAGCTGTTTCGGTAGCATTTTATTAATGCAATAATTTATGGTATAAATCCGTTATCGTCTCATTCGGTACTAAGTACTCAGTCAAGCCTGGCAACCTAGATGTTCATATATCTATCTATCTATCTATCTATCTATCTATCTATCTATCT
>NC_069003.1:20583724-20586779 GCF_001194135.2 Octopus bimaculoides
CTATCTATCTATCTATCTATCTATCTATCTATCTATCTATCTATGAGAGTTATACTGCAAGTGGCTGAGTATAGCGCAGGCCTTAACCTCATACTTTTCTGTTTCCTCTTCTTCACTTACTCCTCCTCTCTCTGTATCCTATACTTCTCATCCTACCTTTAACCTCCTCCTCTTTCTTCTCCCCTCCTTCAGTTACTCGCTTCTCTCAGTCTTCTATACTCTCCCTTTCCAACCTTTCACCTCTTACTCTTCTTCACGTAGCTTCTCTCTTAATCTCTTGTACTCACTCTTTCCCACCATTAACCTCTTACTCTTCCTTCCCCTCCTTTTTCACGTGCTCCCTTCTCTCAGTCACTTATACTCTCTCCTCCCCACTACAAATCTCCCTTCTTCTCTCCCTTCAGTTACTCCTTTCTCTTTCTGTCTTATACTCCCCATCCTTTCATCTGCATTTTTTTGTTCTGTTCCATGTCCTGCCTTTATTCCTTACCGCCTCTCCACCACTGCTTCTCCACTTCTTTCTTCTGGTGTGTTTCATGCCATATAATAACGAGTGATATACTCTTTATATAAACACTACTCCGACCAGCAACAGACGCACACACACACACACACACACACACACACACACACACACACACACACATATGCAGAAACATGCACATACGCCCGTACGTATAAACTGATACATCAGTTCGTATATCTCACATGCATACATACGAACGCGCGCACGCACACACACACATATAGTAACATCCATTTATATACCTACATCGCAATACGCACAGACACACATGCGCTCACACACACGCGCGCACACACATTTACACACACATTTATACACGCAGATACACACACACACACACACACACAAACACACATTAAACATATATATATGGCTCATATGTGAGCTCATATAAACACCTATAAACACACACACACACTTACGCACGCGCACACACAAGACTCTCAGCCGCCTACATCTTAAATATCTCCAGATGGTATCTGATTGCCAGAGATGTCGAAGATAAGCAACGGGGAAAGGAAGGTACATTTAGTAGTAGTAGTAGCAGCAGTATTACGTTGTTGTGGCGATGGTAGTGGTAATAGTTGGGAAGCTGGACGGCTGTGATGGAATTGGTGTCGATTTTCTTTATTCTTTGATAGTTATGGCTGGTTGCTGGCGGTGCTTAACCAGATGGGACAAGCTGCTGCTGTAGTAGTAGTAGTAGTAGTAGTAGTAGTAGTAGTTATTTTTGTTGTCGCTGTTGTGGTTGAATCCCCAGGCCTGCCCTAATAGAACAGACAAAGTAAGTACCCGGAGTAATAGTTTTAACCTCCCCTCCCTCCCCCCAAAAATCTCAGAACTAAATTTTGCTTCGGAATTCAACCCAGTAACAGTATTGGTTCTGTGCTACCTAGCTTCAGAATATCTGTGTCCTGCATGGACTAGGAGGCTAAATGCCACCATATAAGATTCGCTAATGAAATATGTCGACATAAAATGATAATCTCGGATCTTTTTACTTTTAGTTATCTTTACTTCTTGGATGGCGCTTCTCTACCTGACAATATGAAGAATGTTGTTATCAGCAAATATGATAAACAATACATATACAATCAGTTATTTTTCCCATGGGAAGTCATTTGGAGATGTTCCTAGAGTGCATTCACTTTTTGACAAAAAGGTAAAAATAACTCTCACTGTAGCTGTATTGTTATTCAACTCCAAACACCGGTTCATATACTGCAGTGGTTCTCAGCCGTCTTTTGCCTATAAATCCCTTTGTTCTGTTGGACCCTAATAAACATTCAATGCTTAAAAAAGCTCTATTATACTTTTATAATTAAATATTATTAAAGAGTTGTGTAAACAAAGTTTAAATATTTTGTACATTGTAGACGTGTAAGCAATTTATTGCTCATACGTGGACACCGGTTGAAAACCACTGATATAGTGCTACGAAGCTGACCATTTCATAAGGTGGTCAGTATCATCACCAATGTCTTTTATAGTGATACGCCGCTTTCCTTTGTTCGAAAAATTCCGTCCGGAAAGGTGGTGGTGCAGGTATTAAACCGGATGACGAATTAAGTATATTACCAATAAGCACCAGAGACTTGGTCTTCATGCAAGATGTCTGGACATAGTTTTTCAATAAGTCATATTCATATAAAATGCTTAAAATGTCTGTCTCAGACACAGTAATATTAATTAGATAAATCTGTTGTCTGTAATTAAAAGGGATGTTGCGTTGTCAGCAGAGACAAGCAAATATATTGATGAAAAATATCTATTATATGAACATCAAGCAAATACGAAGAACGAGATTAAAATCGAAAAAAGTTTCATGATATCAACCGTTCCTTTAGATACGTCTGAAGAATTTGTCTGCATATAGTTGTGGAAGGAGATGGCACCAGAAAAAATTAATAAAAAGACTCGAAATTCACGTGGAGTCAGTGGAGATGTATGAATCGACTCCTTGTTGGATTCAGCCTAAACCTATATACCAAGGGCAACATCGGTCAAGTCTTCTACTTCTGTGACACCGAAACTGTTGAAATCACGAGACATCGAAGATAAAGTGACATCATACATCTCTTTTGGAGTCACGTCCAGTGTTGCAGAAGCAGCAGCAGTAGCACCAGTAACAGTCTTCGTGGATCTCTGTTGTTGTTTCTGTTTGGCTGTGCAGAAAGTTTCAGACGACCATTGCTACCTCATGTGTTGCAGCTAGGCTTTCTAGCCTGAATGACAAACAAAACGACAAACTTCCTCTCGGCGCACCCTACAGGACAAAAAAAAAAAAGAAAGAAAAAAAAAAAGACTGGCCCATATTGTGCTATGAAAATAATCTCGAGCTAAGAGGTCAGTATCATCATCAATGACTGCGACTCACGCGTTCATTTGTCTGAAAAATTTTGTGGGATTAAGTGATGATGAAGGTGTTGAACTGGATGACGCATAAGATCTATCACTAATAAACAAAATTAGTTCTCCTTCCGACGGGGTTCCGCACAGTAGCGTGTCACATGACAAATGATAGCGACA
>NC_069003.1:20587318-20589632 GCF_001194135.2 Octopus bimaculoides
ATATATATACATACATATATATATATATCTGTCCTCTGTTCTCATCTGTCTATTCTCTCTTATTCGCTTCTGTTTTTCTTCCCCTAATATTCTACCACTGGAATCTTTGCGTACACATACTTTCCATTATTTCATCATCGATACGGGATATAACTTACTGTTTATCCTAATACCTCTTAGTTTAGATAACTTTTTCTCCAAGTGCCAACCTACCATTCATCCACACACCCATCAATCCTTCAATTCATCAATCAGTGTGTCCATCCATCCATCCATCCATCCATCCATCCATCCATCCATCATCATCATCATCATCATCATTTAAGCTACAAGATGACTACACTTCCCAAAACTTTTGATAATAATAATAATAATAATAATAATAATAATAATAATAATAATAATAATAATAATAATAATCATGGCTTCTGATCTTAACTGATTGGAAGTGTTATTATGTACATTGTCTCGTCTTGGTATAAAAGATGGGCTACAGCAAATATTCGGCTCAATACCACAGACTTGCTTGTCAGCTTTTCAGCTTGTCAGCTTGTCAGCTTGTCAGATTGTCAGTTGCTTGACCTTAACCAGTTGAGCATGTCCCTTAATAACTGACGATGTGTGCATCTCAGATCACGAGCGGAAGTAGTGGGGGAACATCATAGTCATGTGTTGAGAGGAAGTTTTGGGGTTTGGATAATTCACCTTGGAAACGTGTGTGTTCCGTTCAACATCCTCAAGCAACTCTTATTCAGGGACCTTTTGTGCGGGATGGGCTACTCGATCTTAAGAAAATTCTAACTGGGTCCCACCTGCAAGGTCATGCGCTGTTTATCTTGATATGAGATCACCGTGCCGCGCACATGTGGTTGTGATGCATGTGCCTGGTGTACCCTTATCAGATGGGTAGTCATGATGGGTATAATGGGCTTCATATATTTTACCCCAGTGTCACTTTGATGGCTTGCATTGCTCTCTCATTCAATAATAATAATAATAATAATAATAATAATCATCATCATCATAATAATCATAATAATAATAATAAAGATGATGATGATGATGATGATGATGATGATGATGATAATCCTTTCTATTAAAGGCACAATGCCTGAAATTTAGGGAGAGGGGATTAGACGATTACATCGACCCCAGTGTTTCACAGGTGCTTAATTTATCGAGCCCGAAAGAATGAAAGGCAAAGCCAATTTCGGCGGAATAATAATAATAATGATAATAATAATAATAATAATAATAATAATAATAATAATAATAATAATAATAATAATAATAATAATAATAATAATAATAATAATAACCATACTCTGGGATATGCCAATACACACAGAGAGAGAAATTTAGGCCAATAGGCCAGATATAGTTGTCAAAGTTCATGAAGAAAAAAAATGCTTTCTAATTGATGTAGCAATACCAGTAGATGACAACGTTACTCTAAAAGAAATGGAGAAACTTTCAAAATACAAAGACCTGGAAATAGAGGTAACTCGAATGTGGAATCTAAAAACAGAAACAAATCCTATCATAGTAGGCGCCTTAGGTATGATAAAAAAATATTCAGATAAATACATAACAAAAACACCAGGTCTTGCAAATATATATAACATACAGAAAATTGCACTACTGGGCACTGCACACATCCTACGCAAAACACTTTCAATACAGTAACCATAAGAGAATCACAGCTAACCACAGCACATACCCAAGGCACACAGAGTTGCGCTCGGTAGTGAAGTGAAAGCACGTTATAAAAATAAAACTACTGAATAAAAATAATAATAATAATAATAATAATAATAATAATAATAATAATAATAATAATAATAATAATAGTGATAATAATAATCCTTTTACTAAAGCAGTGGTTCTCTACCGGGGTCCATATGGTCCCTGAGGGTCCATATCAGAATTTTGGTGGTCCACACACCAAAATAGTAAATTGGAGATCCACAATAGTATTTTAAGAACCCTTAAAAAAATTTTGCTTTTGATGTTATGTATTGGTATGTATTGCAAGAAACAGCTTTTCTTTCTCTGACGTTTTACATAGTTCAACCTACACAAGTTAATGCGGGAAAAACAAAATAGGGATTTTGAAAGAAGTTTCTATAAACTAGTTTTTAAACATCGATTGGCTATAAGGGTCTACCAGAAAATAGGAATCAAAGGAGTCCATAGAGTGGTTGAGAAACCCTATACTAAAAGTACAAGGGCTGAAATTTGGGGGCAAGTGTATAGTCGATTCACTGGTACAGAATAATAATAATAATAATATGGGCACAAGGCCTGAAATTTT
>NC_069003.1:20589642-20590252 GCF_001194135.2 Octopus bimaculoides
TATATATATATATATATATATATATATATATATATATATATGCTTAATTTTCAAGGAGAGATCCGGAGAAATAGTTACCAAGGTAGCCAGATGTCACAGAAGCACTTTAAGATATTAGTAACCACACGTACATGGGTATTAATTCCAAGGAACGAAGGAGAGAGAGGGAGAGAGAGATAGAGATAGAGAGATAGAGAGAGAGAGATGGGGGGAGAAATAAGGATAAACACAAGGTGATATTATAGCTTCCCTGCTCGTTTCACCATTATGGTTGCTTGGAGCCTTGCAATGGTTGTTCCAAATACATTTTGACGCTAAACCACAACGGATCATCAGGGAACACTTTATTGTCTTATGTTGCAAATTACAAACAGTACACAATTTCTACCATACACACATATATACACACTTACACACTTACACACACACACACACACACACACACACACACACATATAATGTGTGTACATTGATTTATTACTCGCCTCAACTCGTTTAAGCTAATTCTATATCTATCCCAGCTTCGATAGATGATTTGGTGTACTTTGTAAATAATATCTGCAGAAACACAAATGCTTTGCTTTCCTCTCTACTTGTGTGTGTGTGTGTA
>NC_069003.1:20590262-20593996 GCF_001194135.2 Octopus bimaculoides
CTATATCTATCCCAGCTTCGATAGATGATTTGGTGTACTTTGTAAATAATATCTGCAGAAACACAAATGCTTTGCTTTCCTCTCTACTTGTGTGTGTGTGTGTATGTGTGTGTGTGTGTGTGTGTGTGTGTGTGTGTGTGTTTGCTTTCCTCTCTACTTGTGTGTGTGTGTGTGTGTGTGTGTGTGTGTGTGTGTGTGACTGAATGCGTGTCTGAATATCTATATCCATATTTTTACCTATATATGCTTTATGTATATATATATATATATATATGTATGTAAGTGCGTGTGCACTCTTATACATGTTTGAATATCTATATCCATATTTCTACCTGTATATGCTTGTTTATATATATATATATATATATGTGTATGTATGTACGTATGTGTGTGTGTACTCTTATACATGCAGATACACGGTCTATAGATAGAGAATAATACATTTATAGTCAAATATAAGTTTGTACATATGCATGTATGTACGTGTGTGTCTATGTATGTGTTTGTAGATATTTGTATGTATGCACGCATGTATGTATGTATGTTTGTGCGTATGTCTAAGCATGCATGTCCGTCTGTCTGGCCTATGGTATATGTATGTACGTGTATATATACATGTATGTATATATGCATAAATGTACATATGTATGTGCATGCATATACATATATGTACTTATATATATGCAGGAATATGTATGTATATATGAATATATACACAAGCACACGTAGCTCCTTTACAGCCTCGTTTTGGAAGATTATATGCATAGGGATTTCTCTCGTTGCGTGGTCTTATTAACCATACCTGCAAGGCACGTTGAGCACAGAGACAGGCTCGGGGTGGGGGGCATGGCAGGTAATTGGGTAGGTGGGTAGGTATGTAGGTATGTTTTTAGGTAGATAGGTTGGTAGATATGTAAGTAGGGAGAGAGGTAAAAGATGGCAGGTTTGGGCTTTGAGTAACGAAAGCAAAACGGGTGATGAACCGAATAAGGAAAAGGTAACTGAAGCATGGCGAGAAAAGTAGACATAGCGAGTGGAATGGCTCCTACATAGTCGCTTGAAGTGCTAGAAATAGCAGCTAATTTTCCTTCAAATAACATCATGTGGTTTTGAAAAAATAAAGAAAAGTAACAGCTCATTCGCTGATGTAGTTACAGGTACAGAGGGTACAGAATACCAGGAGGAGAAGAAGGAGGAGAAGAAGAGCAAAATAAGAGAAGATTGTCACGGTTGCAATGCTTTTGATAATTGGTTATTCATGGACCAGGACTGACCTGGGGTAAATGACAGCAACATCAACCGTCATACCACCATAATTGCCACCATCATGATGACGACGACAACCACCACAAGAAGAACAGTAACAACAATAATAACTGCAACAAGGGCGATGGCAAAAGAGACTTGCATGAAATAACAGCCAAATGTCACTAATATCACATCATACTGTATAGATAAAAAGGACAGATTTGGTAATTTACTCTTAGATACACGAAGCCTTGAAAAAACAAAACAAAAATAGGACTGAATGATCAGATTTGGAAAGGTTTTGAGCATAGTTCTGATTTATTAGGACCTACCTAGGGTTAAACAACAACAACCAGAACAAAAGTATCAACAATAACGAAATAGCAACTAAATGTAGCTTTGAATAGCAACCAAACTTAGCCTCGAATAGCAACTAAATGTAGCTTTGAATAGCAACCAAATTTAGTCTCGAATAGCAACGAAATGTAGCCTCGAATAGCAACTAAATGTAGCCTCGAATAGCAACGAAATGTAGCCTCGAATAGCAACGAAATGTAGCCTCGAATAGCAACGAAATGTGGCCTCGAATAGCAACCAAATGTAGCCTCGAATAGCAACTAAATGTGGCCTCGAATAGCAACGAAATGTAGCCTCGAATAGCAACGAAATGTAGCCTCGAATAGCAACGAAATGTAGCCTCGAATAGCAACAAATGTAGTCTCGAATAGCAACCAAATGTAGCTTCGAATAGCAACCAAATGTAGCCTCTAATAACAACCAAATGTGGCCTCGAATAGCAGCCAAAAGTAGCCTCGAATGGCAACGAAATGTAGCCTCGAATAGCAACCAAATGTAGCCTCGAACAGTACCCCAGCGCCTTAAAAGAAATGAGTCATTGGATAAGCTACAAGAACAAGAACAAAAAAGTTCGATAAGTTGGTCACACTTGGAACGTCTGTAATCATAAATTCCTTCAATCTGCTCTGATTTGCATGTAACCAATAACAACAGCGTTTGTATCGCACTGTGACTACTTTATGACCACTTTGTGACCAGAGTCCAGTTGTGCAGCAAGAACACGGATTGTGACTCATCTATGCGCACGAGTCAATTCGCGTCAGCGACCCGCAGTTGATGGTTTCTCTCTCTTCGTGTTTTGTCTTCGATCCTAGTTTCCTCTTCTTTAAACGTCTTCATTCATCTCTGTACATGGTTCTTGTTAATGGTGTCGTCTCCACAAACAACTGGTGCTACTTTAACGTGTGGTCTACCTCGGTAATCGTAGACTACGCTGTGAAATGACCTGATCTGGGTTAGGTTTAGGGTCAGGAATTAGGATTAGGCTTAGAGGTTAGCGTTAGGGTTTAGGATTAGGGTTAGAGTTAGGGTTAGCCTGGACGCTAAAGAGAAAATAGCCAGGTAAACGGCCCACTAAATTACCGAACAACTTCTAGCCTTCTGTGGATGTCTTCAAGACCTGACAGGTGTTCAGCAGCAGCAGCAGCAGCAGCAGCAGTAACAACAACAACAACAACAACAACAACTACTACTACTACTACTACTACTACTACTACTACTGGTTGTTTTTGCTTGGAACCCTTTATTTGGCTGCAATGAAGAAAGACAGAAAGGAGGGTTGTTATGGAGGTGGACTTTTGAACGACTTTTGTCAGTTAATAAAAAACGTTATGCTCACTTTTGTATTACTTTTCGGACAACCTTCGTGTGATTTGTATGTGTATACACATGCATGCATACATATATACATACATACAGCCATGTAACCACGTCCTACGCAAATTCGGGCTTTTCTTGGACTTTTTTTTCCCGTTCTCCCAGGACCTTCCCTCTCTCCTTTTTCGAAACGGTTACATACAACCTCTTTTTTTCTCATTTTAAACTGAGCATCAACCTAATACATTTAATGTGTACGTCCTTTTAACCTTGGTTGTTGTGTTTATATTTTTATATTTTTATTTTCGATTTATCTATCCACACACACACACACACACATCGACATATTTGGTGGCATGTTGGCATGTCCCCTTAAATATATTGTAAGGTGTATTACTTGAAGAAGCAGCGCTTTATGAAAGTACGAACTTGTGTAATGTCATATGATGTTGAATAATGTTACTTGTCGAGTTACTTAAGTTACATAATGTACTTGTATTCTAAATAAAAATGCTAGGGAAATGTGTAATAATACCTAAAAATACCCATTCGTTTCCTTCTTATATATATAAGACATTATAATACAATGCAGACATTGTATTATTTCAATTTACCTGTTTATTTTTCAACTAAGAGGACAATAAAAACAATATACAAACACATATGACATATTATGTCATATCAGTAATTAAAAATTAAAAAGGACATCTAGTGACCGAAGAAGGGACAAAGTATTACAGCTGTTGCAGCCTAGAGGTGACATGCCTCATTCTATCTATATAACTCCAGTCTAACTTTCTTGGTATATATAT
>NC_069003.1:20594471-20594769 GCF_001194135.2 Octopus bimaculoides
ATATATGTATATATATCTTTATATATCTTTTATTTCTTTTGTTCCAATCATTAGATTGCGGCCATACTTTCATCAGCATGGTAGTTATTCTACCAGTCATTTTTGGTGAATCACTAAGTTATGGGGACGTAAATACACTAACAACGGTTGTAAAGCGATGGTGGAGGACAAACACAAGCACGAAGACACATATATACACACACTCACACACACAAATACACACGTACATATATACGTACACACATACATTTACATATATATAAAAAAAATATATATACACACACACACATATATAGAC
>NC_069003.1:20594779-20596445 GCF_001194135.2 Octopus bimaculoides
CATGCATACATACATACATACATACATACATACATACATACATACGTTCTTCCTAATGGTTACTTCTTTTGATCAGTCTTGTCTTCCTGCTGTAAAGTCTAGTTTAGTGTTGAGAGTAAAGCTGTGTCTATTCCCTAAATATGTACAAATTCTCAAATAACCGTCACAATGCTATAAAGTTACTCAAGCGAGAAATATATGGTTTCGTTATTTCAGTTTTAACGTTTATTTAAAAGTTCGGTTCATTATGAAATTTATGATATCATTATGTTAATAATTGGGAAAAAAACTTTAGCTTATCTATCTATCTATCTATCTATCTATCTATCTATCTATCTGTCTGTCTGTCTGTCTGTCTGTCTGTCTGTCTGTCTGTCTGTCTGTGTATTATGTATGTATGTATGTATGTATTATGTGTCTATCTATCTGTCTCTCATTCTATCTGTTTGACTGTCTGTTTATCTTAGTGATCTATCTATATATCTATTTATCTATCTCTGAAGGACAATTTAGCTTAACCATTAAAAAGTACGCGCTCTCGTGCGAAAACACACACACACAAACCCTTGATAAACTGAATGATTTTTCTGTATTATTTTATATTGCTTAAAAACTTAAAATGCCTTCTTTTCCCCGACGTCTTTACTTCAGGTTCAACGTACTGTCTGAAGTGAAACCATTTGCTAAATCAAATGCAACTCCGAAAAAAAAACAAAAAAAAAAAACAAAAAAACCCCAGAAAATACGAAATAAAATTAAGGCAAAAAAAAAAAAAAAGAATGAATGCATTTAACCACCATTTTTACGAAATAACTTTGACCATTACACAAACCAAAATATCGTTACATTAATCGCTTTAACCCTGACGGGATAGCTTTGATCACCACGAAAACCAGTATATATCACGTTAATAACTAACCATTTGGGGATATTTTTGATTATCAAAGAAACCATTATGTTAATGGCCTTAACCATTAAGACGCGCCGTACCCTGGGTATCATGGTTTAACCATTTAGCTTTCAGATCATTCTGTCAAATGCAATACTTCTTTTATCTTTTATCTTTCACCTGTTTCAGTCATTTGACTGCAGCCATGCTGGAGCAACGCTTTGAAGAATTTTTAGTCGAACGAATCGAACCCCGATACTTGTTATGTTTTTGAAAAGTCTGGTACTTATTCTATCCGTCTCGTTTTGCCGAGCCGCTATGTTATGGGGATGTAATCACACCAACACCGGTCGTCAAGGTGGTGGTGAGGGACAAACAGCCACACACATACATATATATTCGACTGGCTTCTTTCAGTTTCCGTTCCCCAAATCGACAAGCTTTGTTCAGCCCGAGGCTACAGTCTATAGTCTATAGTAGAAGACACTTGTCCAAAGTGCCACGCAGTGGTACTGAACCTGGACTCATGTGGTTGGGAAGCAAACTTTTTATTTTTTTTTTATTTCTTTACTGCCCACAAAGGGCTACACACAGAGGGGGACAAACAAGGACAGACAAACGGATTATGTCGACTATATCGACTCCAGTGCGTAACTGGTACTTATTTAATCGACCCCGAAAGGATGAAAGGCAAAGTCGACCTCGGCGGAATTTGAACTCAGAACGTAACAGCAGATGAAATACCGCAAAGCATTTTGCCCGGTGTTCTAACGTTTC
>NC_069003.1:20597079-20601094 GCF_001194135.2 Octopus bimaculoides
ACAAGATAAATATCCTTACCACATATGGAGAAAGATGGATATATGCGTGCGCGCGCACGTGTGTGTGTGTGTGTGCGTGCGTTATGTGTGTGTGTGTGCGTGTGTTATGTGTGTGTGTGCGTGCGTTATGTGTGTGTGCGTGCGTTATGTGTGTGCATTTGCTTATGTGTGCGTTTGGGTGTTTGTATATTTGCTAGTCAGTGTGCGTGTATATCTGTGTGAAAATGTGTGTGCGTGTGTGTATGTGTATGTGAGTGAATGTGAGTGTGTGTGTGAGAAAGAGAGGGGAGAAAAAAAGAGAGAGGAGAGAGAGAAAGAGAGAGAGGAAAGAATCAGATAGAATATGTGTGTGTGAGTATGTGAGTATGTGAGTATGTGTGTAGGTGTCTATGAGTATGCACCTGTTAGCGTACGTATGTGTTTGTATGTGTGTGTATGTGTGTGAATGAGGAGTAACGTATATATGAGTATGTATGCGAATGTGTGTATGTGCCTATAAGAGTGAGAGAAAGAAAGAAAGACGGACACACTCTACGTGTGTGTATATCTATGCACATATGTGTGCGTAAATATTTGCATGTGCATGTGGGTATATGCATGTGTTTGTTTATGTACGAGTGTTAGTGAGTGCTTTTGAGAGAATGAGAGAGAAAGAAAGAGAAAAGAGAGAAGCAAGAGAGAGAGAGAGAGAGAGAGAGAGAGAGAGAGAGAGAAGCTAGATAGATAGAGAGAAAGAGAGAGAGACGGATTGATTACGCACGTATTTGTGTCTGTGTGGAGGCAAATGCGTGCATCAGTGTGTTTGTTTGTGTGTTTATATATATATATATATATATATATGTGTGTGTGTGTGTGTGTGTGTGTGTGTGTGTGTGTGTGTGTGTGTGTGTGTGTGTGTGTGTGTGTGTGTGTGTCTGTGTGTGTGTGTGTGTGTGTGTGCGTGCGTGTGTCTGTGTGTAAGAGGATATTTGATAAGTGGGCAGTCTCTCTCTCTCTCTGGGGTTTCCGTTATCCTACTCATTATTAGCTCATCAGTTGGCTAATGAGGACTATACTTTGTAACCTTAACTACAGAAGCTGTCGACATTTTATGCACCACCAGCGCTAACACCGTTACTAACAGCGTCACCAAAACCACCACAAACCACCACCAACACCAGCGCCAAAACTACCACCAACACAACCACTGCTACCACCACCACCATCACAACCATCACCAACACCGCAAGCACCACCACCACCACTACCACCACCACCAACTATACTACTACTACTACTACTACTACTACTACTACTACTATTACTACTACTACTACTACTACTACTACTACTACTACTACTACTACTACTACTACTACTACTAACGCCAGCACTAACAACTGTGCCATCTTTACTACTAATGTCGCCACTAATAGCATTACGACCATTACCATCTCCAGCCCCCTCAGTGTCTCCACCACCAACTTCACAATCCCTATAGTCATCACAGTTAATAACGAGAGAGAAATAGCAATCAAATCGTCTTCAAGTAACATCCAAGAAGCACACCACCACTACCACAACCACCACAACCACCAACACCACCACGACAATAACCATCTCCACGACCACCACCGCAACGACCACCGCTGTTACGATCACCACCACGCTTGGAATTCATATGACCACCATACCGTGATCAGATGTCTTCCAACCGTGAACATCCTGTCATTTTCCAAGCATATTGTAAATAGAACTAAAACAGCTAAGATGACATATATTTATCTCGGTCCCCGCCTCCCTTTGTCTCTCTGTCTCTCTGTATGCATACATATACATTTACATACATGCACACATACACACATACATATATATGTGAAGTAGAACAAAACAAGAGAGTTTGTTTATGTATTACTTAGTTACATTATCTTACGTGTATTTTATTAACAATGAATAAGTAACAGTTGTATAAGGAAAACAAGTTGATTGCATTATCAAATCACCCGAGAATGTGTAACTCTCAATATTCACTTTTAGCATCCATAGTGGACTGTCGTCATTTTATCACATACACTATTACATGTCCTCCTCACAGTTACCCATTGGATATACATTGAGTTCTAAATACTGGTCATGTGTCATGCGACTTAAATTTGATTCTATATAATAGAATCTCCCGTTGAAGTAGACATACGAGTTCAGTTTTTCGCTGAACGACCTGCACAAGTGATTAGTGTACAGTAATCAAATGTATAGGCTGTACATTAGATCACTCCCTTCCATCAAATCGACATTGCCTGTACAGGTGCATAAGTGTGCCACACGTCAGATGTCGAAATGTTCGTAAAGCAATGTCAAATGAAGTGTTTTGCTGAAGAACACAACGTGTCACCCGGTACGGGAATCGAATCGATGATCTAGCGATCAGGAGTGCGACACCCTGACCACAAGGCCACACCCTTCACACACACACACACACACACACACACACACACACACACACACAAGGATATATATAATTTCTGGAACGGTGAATCTTGAAGCAGGCAATGCGTGTAAATATTGGGTAAAACAATCCTTTGGATAGAAAAAGTCTGTTCGTGGGGCTCGCGCTCATATCCCCTGAAATCTTGATATGTCTTTTGCTATTGAACCAAACCAATTCCTCAAAGTCTTCACTCCACTTTAGAAACTTTTTCTTACCAGTGAGAGTTGGATGTTGTTTACACCAGAAGAATTTAAAATCTTCGAGAGGACGTGAAATAATTCCTTTTTGGAACGGCATAATGTAAATATAATAAATATGTACTCTGCAAAATATATTGTGGAATCCTTCAACTAATTTGAAATTGTTTTTTACTATAACTCATAAAAAGCAACATAAATACACGCACACTCACGCACGCACACACACACACACACACACACACACACACACACACACACACACACACACACAAGCACATACACATACACACACACAAGCACACACATACACACACACACACAAGCACACACACACACACACACACACGCTCGCACGCACACACATGCACACACAAACACGCATACACACAATTTACGGAGAATATTCCACGAAAGAAATAGATACCATAAACGTCTAGACTTATAGTTACTGTTCGTGTTGTTGATATT
The DNA here is from genome assembly GCF_001194135.2 of Octopus bimaculoides. Taxonomy (NCBI): domain Eukaryota; kingdom Metazoa; phylum Mollusca; class Cephalopoda; order Octopoda; family Octopodidae; genus Octopus; species Octopus bimaculoides. The sequence continues at coordinate 20,600,215 of NC_069003.1, forward strand.
TTTCTGAGTACCATTAATTTCTCTGACGTCACATTTACTAATTATGTTTTTTTTATTTTTATTTTTCCATTGCAGGTAAGTTCCACTTTGAATCTGGCTTTACCTTGGAGCATCATCGACAACTGAACTGGTATAAGTAAACTAGACTTGTTGCACGCCTTTTGTATGACTGAATTGATGTATGCATATATATATATATATATATATGTATTTATTTTCTCTAAGTTAATAATTAACTCGGACAAAATAAATTGGTTAATAGATACCAGGGTAGCAAAGATCACAAAATGACTGTGGTGTAACTCCTGTTTATAAGGTAGAAACTCCTTGTTATTTTGGGTACTTGAGTAAATATATAAATTTAGTAAATGGAGTAAAACGCATATGTTAAATGAATTCTTTTATTTCCAACATATGCGTTTTACTCCATTTACTAAATATATATATTTTAATTATATATATATATATATATATAAAATTAAAATTAGGGTTCCGCAAGAACTGCTTCACCACACACCGAAAATTATAAATAGCAGTCAAAACAACAATTTCTCTACCAAAATATAACTCCCAGATAGCAATACTCGCAACTTAACACAGGCATATATATATATATGTGTATATATATATATATATATATATATATACACACACACATAAGTAAGTACATAAATGCTAAAAAAACAAAGATGGAAAAAAGTAATACTCGAATACCAAAGGTAGAATTAAATGCTTCTTATTAAAGCTGATAAAATTCTTCACAAACTGATTCTCAGAGTTTCATGTTACCGTTCGTCAGTCGGTTTCATCACAACTGTCCGACGAACGGTAATTGAAACTGAATAACAGGTGAAGGTTTTTCGGCTTTAACAAAAAGTAT
>NC_069003.1:20602860-20603733 GCF_001194135.2 Octopus bimaculoides
ATCACCATCTTAATTATCATCACCACCGTCACCACCCTCCTTATTTTCTTTCTCCTCATCACCGCCGCCACCGCCGCCGCCGCCACAACCACCACCACCATCATCTACACCGCGCACGACTAACACACCATGACTACTACCACAACTACTAGTACTAGCACCGACGCTACCACCACAAACGACTGACAATAGCACTACCACCTGTGTCACCCATACCAACATTACCATCAATACAGCCACCACTACCGTCATGAGCAGCATCACCACCACCACATCAATTAGCACCACACACCACCCCTCCCACCACAACTACCAACACTACTACTACTACTATTACTACTACCACAACCACCATCATTACTATTACTACCACCACCACAATTACTACTACTACTACTACTACCACCACCACCACCACCACCACTACCACTATTACTACCACCACCACCACCACCATCACTACTACTACTACTACTACTACATTCCACTGCTAACGCATCCTCTTGTCCCATTCCGCCAACCACCACCAGAGTCACCCTTACCTTTATGTAACTATAATAATTGTTATATATTTGTTGATTTTGTTTTTTAATTAGCTTTTATTAGTTACCATGACAACGTTTACGTTAATGAGACGAAAATTTCAGAGAAAATGAAATCATACACACGATTACACTCCACATTCAAAAATACACACACACACACACACACACACACACACACACACACACACACTCTCTCTCTCTCTCTCTCTCTTTCACACGCACGCACACTAGTATATGTATGTGGTGAATGTATAAGTATTTATGTGGGTGTGTATATATACATACATCCATCCATCCATACATATATATATATATATACATACACATA
>NC_069003.1:20604521-20609328 GCF_001194135.2 Octopus bimaculoides
TATATATATATATATATATATGCACGCACACACACACACACATATATATTCTTTAAGTTCGTTTATGGGAAACGTTTTTGAACGCGCTCATAGAAAGCTGCTCTACTACTTTTTCCGGTTACCGCTTATTGTTCCGATCTTCCAGAGTAATTTTATGGAATGGTTATTAGTCTGGTGCCGCTAAAGCGGAGGGTGAATATTAGTAATAACGAGAACTTTTGGATGGAAATTCATAAATTCTTTAATGCATTGCTACGTACGTTTCCACAAAGCACATGTTTCTGGGAGTTACATTCCCCATCCATAGGACATTACAGATGTGAGAGGAGTGCAGCCAAAAGCATGTGCCTTGCGGAAATGTACGTAGCAATGCATTAAAGAATTTATGAATTTCCATACAAAAGTTCTCCTTATTGCTATGTGTATAGACACATACATACATACATACATACATACGCGCACATACACACATACACGCGCGCATACACATGCATATATATACATACTTACACTCATATATATAATTTATATATATATATATGTGTGTGTGTATGTGTGTGTGTGTGTGTGAGTGTATGTCTGGCATGTTTATGTAAAATAGAGATGACACAAATATGTGTAAGGCTTGGAAAGTGTAGGTTTTGCTTCTATATTCTTATTACTATATGTGTGCATATAAATGCAAGTGGTAGATGGTGTTGTTGGTGGTGGTGGTATGTGTGTGTGTGTGGGGGGGGGAGTGAAGTGGAAAACTAGATTTTTAGTGAAAAGGCGTTGGGAATTTAGACCGTTGGGACCCGAATTCTGGAGCGTAAAAGTTAACTACCTTTCCAGACGGAGATGGAAGTCCGGAAGAGCCCCTGTGCAAAACCAGTATATTTAAGGCAGTAAGCAGACAGAATCGTTAGCACGTCTGGTGAAATGTTTAGCGGCATTTCTTCCTGCATTACTTTCCGATTTCAAATTCTGTCGAAGTCGACTTTACCTTTAATCCCTGAAATGTCAATAGAATAAAGCAGTGGTTCCCAAACTTTTTAGAGACGCGACCCACTATTTATGACACCAGTTTATGGTGACCCACTTAACTCTACTGGGTAAAAACATTCATGAAAGAAGCAAATTTATTTCAGATTACATTTTCATTGAGGCCCGTGAGAAGGCCTCATTTATATTAAATGTGAAACAAAACGTTTTATAACTGTTTCAACGTCTCCATACCCTATGGGCAGGTATTAACTCTAATACAAAACCGCGAAGCAGTAACTGTTATCGGTTCGATCAGTATTGTAATGCGCCTAGTTAAAGTTCTCTATAAATAGGTAAAAACAGACTTTTCCTTTTTACGATTACGTACGAATAAATAACTTGAGAAAATGACCACCTCTGATTTGCTAAGTTCGTGAAAAAAAGCCTACTGCTTGATAAAACAACCAGTCTGGTATTGAAAACACGAGTCTATCTCGATAGACAGCAGTTAATCAAAGCTAATGCGTAATTTTATAACTTTTTGCGACCCACTAGGATTCCGTTTGCGACCCATCAGTGGGTCGCGACTCATAGTTTGGGAACCACTGGAATAAAGTATCTGTTGCGACTTGACTCCACTCCAAAATTTGAAGCTTTGTGTCAACAGTAGAAAGATATATATTTATATCTTTCTATAAAAGATATATTGACAAAGATAATTTTATACATATATTGAACTCAAATTTTGGCACCTGGCCAGAAATTCGGGAGGAGGAGTTAAGTCGATTACGTTCACCCCAGTGCTCAATTGGTACTTATTTATCTTATCAATCTCGAATGGATGAAAGGTTAAGTAGAATCTGAACTCAGAATGTGAAATCGGACGAAATGCCGTAAAGCATTTTGCTAACGATTTTACCAGCTCGTTACCTTATTTGTACATATATATATATTACAATGATATTGCACGAAGTTCACTGTAAGGCTCTCTCTTTCTCCCTCTCTCTCTCTCTCTCAGTAAACACGTGTATATTTATTTTAACACGCTCTTCCTGTATACCAGAAAGGCATTCGGTATGAGATTTTATTTCAGTTGAAAAGATTTTCTCTATTAGACGTGTGGATAAAAACCACGTCGAGCCGAACCACAAATGTTCGCCATTGCTTCGTATGTTCATACTAAACTTGCGTGCGTGTGTGTGTGTGTGTGTATGTGTGTGTGTGTGCGCGTCTGTCTGTGTATGTGTGTGTATGTGTGTGTGAGTGTGTGTAGGTGTGGTGCAATTTCTATTAATTGTAAAGCAAGTGTGTAAAACTGAAAAAATTAAATTGAATTAGTTAAACGAATTTAATTGTTGACATGTACTGGTACACGTCCAAGTTTATCCATTGTTCGCTGGAGTTTCGTTTCGTCGGGTTTCGTTTCGTTTGGTAATTGTATTTATATAATCTTGTTATGCTCAAAACAGCAATGTGAGGGTGTGTATGTGTGTGCGTGAATGTGTGTGTCTAAGTGTGAATAAATATATTCTCATTAATACAGATTCAATTCTTTCTGTAAAACAACTGAAATCACGAGTTGCTTCCACCGAAAAGCCAACATATCTCTACATTTTATAATGGCATAAACTGGAATAAGCGTTGTGTTCGCTGCTGCACAGCCACGCACGGACAGTCGGCTAGAGAGACGGACGTAAGCAAACGCGCGTAATTGACATATGTGCTATGGTGAAGAGGAGCAGGCGCGCTACGCCGCCCCCACCACCACCACCACCACCACCACACGCACGTATGCACCAAAGCGCATATATATGCGTGTGTATATATATATATATATATTTCAATACGGAGCAAATAATTCACGGAAAAATGATTTGCGAAGATGTTAACTGATAACAGGGTGTAGTTGTGACTAATTTAGGATTGGTTATTGTCAGATACGGTTACTGTTGTAACGAAGTATAGTCCACGTGTGCTTTGCGCTAAGTCCTTTGTAAAAGGACATTTGGTGAAATAAATTACAAAAGACTAAGAAGTCTTGCTACAGATACTTATGGTCGGTTCTGCAACTCATCGTTGGTCCTCGTGTGCTTTAAAAAATATTTCTACTGCGATTTAAGCTATGGCTGACCAGAATTTTTAACTGGTTTAGCTTTCTCGCAAACACTATGCAACGGTGGCGACGAGATTCTTTCCATAGAACCGCCTGTTTGTCATTCCTTATTCTGTCGGTAGTAAAGATATAAAGAGCGACAGAAAGTGCTCTATATGTAGAAAGAGAAGTTAATCTACGATTAACTAGGACCTTATCCACGGGGATATTTATCTCTATTAGTATCTTTTAGTCTATTAGTATCTCTTAGTCAATACATCTCATTCACTCACCCGCTCACCAAAAAGAAGTTTGGTCGTATTTTCTTTAGGAGTCTTGTGATAGGATTAACATCCCGTAATAGGATTATTTAAATCGATATGATTAACACAAAGCATTTGTTGGATTAAATATCCAGTTCAAGTTTACTAATCTGAGATCTGTAGGAACCAATATCCTGGTTTTCTATATCTGTATTAACAAGAGATAAACTACCAAACCTCTTAGAGCCGAATCAGAAATGCGGGTTCGATTCTTCTTTTATCTTTTATTTTTTGCTTGTTTCAGTCATTTGACTGCGGATATTTTATTTTTTAAGCTTAATACTTATTCTATCGGTCACTTAGGCCGAAACGCTACGTTACGAGGACGTAAACACTGCACCACGGGTTGTCAAGCGGTGATGGTGGACAAACACATACACAGAGACACAGATACACATAGATATATACATATATTTATACGACGGGCACCTTTCATTTTCCGTCTACCAAATTCTTCGCCTTGATTGAAGAAATTTTGCTATCTTGTGGTTGGTAAAATTTGCTCAGTTAAAATGGTCGAAAATAATTTGTATTTGTTTTCTCCTTCATGTAATTGTGTTAATTTCTGTTTTGTCTTTGAAGGGTAGAGAAGGAGTTTCTTTAAGAAGAATCTAACTTGAATTCGATGTAAACGGAAGTAAAAGTAATTCTTTTTTGAAACGGTGGCTCCCGAAGATGTTTAGTTACAGCTTTATCAGCTTCGATAGCTACCGTACCATAAAAGAATTATTTCCTGTTTACTCGAAGTTCGTAAATTCTTATGACGTCAACAACTAAAAAAAACCCTCCAGAAATATAAGAATATAAAAGATTATATCCCAAACCGTTAGATGTTATGGTCCTTTGATACAACAACAACAACAATAATAATAATGATATTAATAATAGACAATAAGAAGAGCTTGATACGATTTGTAATAGATTATTTATTTAACGGTTTGAACAGTATTTCGACAGATCGTCTGTCTTCTTCAAGTTCAAAATGTAAAATAAAGACAACTGCAGAAACAGAAATTCAAAATATAAACGAGGAAATCCTGCGTTCCTATTTTGATAGAATGACATCATCAGTTTTCAGTTTTGTAGCTGGTAAAAGGAGAAAGAAAGAAAAAAAGAAAATTTATTGGCAGAGGTATGACGTTACGCAAAATAGCAGTAGTTCGGCAGAAGTTGCCGAATATTTTATATCAAACGGTTGCAATTTTGAGGAACACCTGAAAGCACTCTTCTTATTGGTCTATCTACCTTCGTGAAGGGTTACGTCAATATTTATAAAATATAATAATACCACGACCAACACCATCGCATACCCCGCTAGGCGCCTTTAATGGTGTCGACTTCTACATACATTCAAACCAAGTCACTAGGTTGAAGATAACATTCTCCCTGCTTTCAATGATTCAAAAAGGCCTCGATAAGATATAAA
>NC_069003.1:20610702-20611313 GCF_001194135.2 Octopus bimaculoides
GGGTCTCGACAACGGTGTTAAAACGGCGACCTTTGAGTTGCATATTCGTATTGGGGAAGTGATGGAAATCTGGCGGATAGGGCGGGAGCGGAAGTGATAGCCTGTTGGTTTGGCAAGAAACTCACGCGTGAAGAGAGCTTGGTGACAGGGTGCATTGCTGTTGTGAAGAATCCAATTCTTCGCGCTCCACAGATCCAGTCTCTTTCACCGAATGTCCTCCCTCAAACGCTTCAAAACGTCGCAGTAGAACTCTCGATTGACGGTCTGGCCCTGGGGGACGAAATCTCGATGCACAATACCGCATTTCCGGGGGTGACGCTCGTGGCAGGTCTTCCAGATCGCTCACGTTCTTCCGTTTTTGAAACGCCTGTGTCACTCGAAACATTGCGTACGACCTGTTGCCTCGTCGCTGTAAGCTTGCCGAAGAACGCTCAATGTCTGTTGGTGCGCTTCAGAACTAATCCAGGAACTTTTTGATACCTCCTCGTATGTATGTATGTATGTATGTATGTATGTATGTATGTATGTATGTATAAATGTGTGCGTGCGCGCGCGCGTGTGTATATATATGTAAATCCTGGGATCGATTTCTTGGCCGCAGTCAAATGACT
>NC_069003.1:20611323-20612930 GCF_001194135.2 Octopus bimaculoides
GAATCTTGCTCTATACCATTGCTTTGTTGATTTGAGTAAAGTATTCGATACTGTTAATCGAAATGCTCTGTGGCTAATTCTAAAGAAAATAGGCTGTCCAGAAAAATTTGTAAACATGATCAGGGCTTTGTATCAAGATATGGACGCTAGAGTTAACTTTGGTGGTAGGCTCTCTGAATCTTTTACTGTGGAAAATGGAGTAAAGCAAGGAGACCTTGATGCACCGACCCTCTTTGCAATATACTTTGCTGTTGTGTTGTCACATGCTTTTCAAAACTCTGAGGAGGGTATTTACATAAAATATCGAACAACAGGGAATGTATTTAATCTGACCACACTGAAATTCAAAACGAAGGTTTTTTACTTCACTCATTAAGGAACTTTTATACGCTGACGATTGCGATCTTGTCAGTCATTCTGAGACAGGTCTGCAATCTCTTGTATCTGCATTTGACTCAGCTTGTGATGATTTTGGCTTGACCATCAACTTGAAAAAAAAGAAAAAAAACAGTTGTGATGCATCAACCTGCGCGTGGTGCTGGTAGTAATCCCGCTAAAATTTTTGTTAGGGGTAAGTTACTTGAAGTTGTTGATTCGTTCATCTACTTTGGAAGCTCTGTACAAAATGATGGAAATCTTGATACCGAAATACATCTGTAAATTCAAAGGGCAGCAAAAGCATTTGGTGGCTTGGAGTCATGCGTTTGGAGTCATGCAACATATAGATAAGAATGCAAAGCTGGCTCTTTACAAATCATTTGTCTTACCATCCCTGTTGTATTCTTCTGAAACATGGACTTGTTATGAAAGGTATTTGAAATTGTTAGAACAATTCCACCAAAAATGCCTTCATCGCATTTTAAACATTAAATGGAATTCTTTTACTCCAAACACACATGTCCTTGCACCTGCAGGCATCACCTCAATTAAAGCTATGATTTTGAGGAACCAAATGAGGTGGTGTGGCCATATTGTTCGAATGGCGGATGAACGCATGCCGAAACAGCTGTTTTATGGTGAGCTTGCAGAGGGGAAACGCTATCGGCGTAAACCTGAAAAAAGGACTATTATGAAGTCATTTGGAATGGATCCAGAAGACACAGAAACCCTTGCTTCGGATCGAGCTAGATGGCAAACAAAACTGTGGAGTGAAGTGAAAGCGTTTGAAGAGGCCAGGGTAACGCATGTAAGACTCAAAAGAGATCTAAAGAAGAATGCTACGATCGAGAAGGTGAATGACAATGACCTTTTTGTGTGCAGTTTGTGACAGACCAAGCCTTTCTTTCGCTGGGCTCAAATCTCATTTGCGAACCCATGGAAAACAAACTTCCACCAGCTATTCTGCCTATATGTCTGTGCACACTTTTGAATATAGTGTATGCCAGAAGATTTGCAAATCTAACAGAGACCTCAAAAAACATTTTAAGATCCACAAAGATCAGAACTTATCTGCAGTTCTTGGTGGTTCAAATCGGATGTGCAATCTATGTGGGTGTCTTTTCAGAACATTGGTTAAAAAAGCGACATCAGATACCATGATGGTTCTAAGGTGTAGGTACAGGAGGTGATCAAACTCTGCATAAGGAGTAGACAACCACCATATATAT
>NC_069003.1:20613000-20614489 GCF_001194135.2 Octopus bimaculoides
TATATATATATATATATATTATTCATGAATTTCGTTTGCTTTCTTAAAAAACTGAAATTCCGATATAATTATAGTTTACACCATTACACCATCTGAAAGATAGTTGTAAAAAATTTCATAAAATAATTCTCATTTTGCTGGAAATTACAAGGAAAGAAAGTCGAAGGGAGGCACAATTGTGTAGGTATGCGAATATTGGTTTTAAATGTTGGCACAAGGCCAGCAATATCGGGGAAGGGTGTAAGTCAAATACATTGATTCCAGTACTTAGCGTTTTAACGTTTCTTATTTCTTTATTGCCTACAAGGGGCTAAACATAGAGGGGACAAACAAGGACAGACAAAGGGATTAAGTTGATTACATGTACCCCAGTGCGTAACTGGTACTTAATTTATCGACCCCGAAAAGATGAAAGTCGACTTGTTCTAACGTTTCTGCCAGCTCGCCGCGTAAGGTATGCCAAAATTAGCCACTGATCTGGCAGAATCGTTAACACGCCGGGCAAATTGCTTAACAGCGTTTCGTCTGTTTTTACATTCTGAGTTCAAATTCCGCCGAGGTCAACTTTACCTTTCATTATTTCGGGGTCGATGAAATAAATACTAGCTGAGCACTGGGGTCAATGTAATTGACTTACTCTCTCCCTCCCCGAAGTTCTGGCCTTCTGCCAAAATTTGAAACCAATATTAGCCACTATAGGGGAGGGGAAAGCATTGATTTTTAAAAACTGGATAGTATTGTACCCGTTTAGTAATAATGGTTTGTGTTAGAGGAAATCATTCGTTGACGGTAGCTTATCTTCATTGAAGAAAGCACTCACACACACGCACACACACATGCACGCACATACACTAATATCCCCTCATGGCAGTTGTAAGAATCATACAAAGAGGAGAGGAGATAGACATAGAAATTAAGAATTAAATTCCTAAGAAACTTTATTGTTTATTGCATAGAGATGAAACTTGTTTGTTTGCAGGCATGGTTTAAAAATTATCTGCAGTTTCAGTAACGTCTCCCTCTGTCTGTCTGTCTCTGTCTGTTTGTCTGTCTCTGTCTGTCTGTCTCTGTCTGTCTGTCTGTATGTCTGTCTGTCTGTATGTCTGTCTGTCTGTCTGTCTCTCTCTCTCTCTTCCTCTCCCTATCTCTCTCTACATTCATACATATAAGTATACGTGTGTATGCCTTGTTAGCGTGTGTATGTAATACACACACACACACACAGACACACATATATGTATGCCTGTATGTAACTTTTATTTCTAGATTTCTTGCTAATGGAGATAAAGCCAGTTTCTAACCTAGATTCAAGGCTCCGTCATTGGAATTTCAGCATCATCAACAAGGTGTTGTGCATGTATGTGTTAATATGTGCAAGTATTTCGAGTATGTATGTATGTATGTATGTATGTATGTATGTATGTATGTATGTATGTATGTATGTATACTCATACATATTGTTGCACGTCTGGACATGTGTATATGTACT
>NC_069003.1:20617217-20623271 GCF_001194135.2 Octopus bimaculoides
TATATACATACATACATAATACATACATACATACATATAAATCAATAAGAATTAACGGTGGGAATTTCTGGCGGCAGAAGTGCAGATGCTGCTACTGTTGTTGTTGTTGTTGTTGTTAGCGGTGGTGGCGATGGAAATGGTGGTGCCGATGGAAATGGTGGTGGCGATGATAAGGGTGGTGGTCGTGGTCGTGTTGACGAAATGGACAATACTAAAGGAATCTATACAGGCAAGGTCAACGTATGAGATAGGAATAAATTCCTTCTCGTAAGCTCTTTAAAAGCTAAACGGAAACGGTAAGCCGAAGGAATTATAGATCTATTCCAACCGTGATTCCAGCATTAATTAAGGGATTTTAGTAGCTAATGGCGTTCGAATATCGTTTCAGCTATTCAACCAGTCACTTGTTTTTCCTTTTTTATGATATTTTCCAGGTATCAGTAATATTTGTTTCTTCTGTTATTCCTGTGCACTTTGTAGCCATTTTCTGTATTATTATTATTATTATTATTATTATTATTATTATTATTATTATTATTATTATTATTATTATTATTATTATTATTATTATACACTCAACAGATTAGACTGTTGGAAGAGAAAAGAATCCTAACATCGGGCTACAAGTTGCCTTAGATGCCAAGAACCCTCCTAAATATCCTAGCTGTCCCAAATAACACTGTTTTCTGGAGCTGTACTAAACTGGGTTTTATGCCTATTTCCTCTATCCATCTGTTCAGATCTTTAGGGATAGTTATCGATGCACCTATAACTACTGGGATTCATTTTACCTGCACTTTCCATAGTCTCTGTAATTCAATAGCTAGGTCCTGGTACTTTGCTATTTCTTCTATACTACTCATATTAATCTTTTCCTCATTTGGGACCATAAAGTCAATTATTTGGCACTTTCTATTCTCTTTATCTATTACTATCGAATCAGGCCTTCTAGCTTCTATTACTCTGTCAGTCTGAATGTTAAAGTCCCACATCTTTTACTTCTTACTTTCTAGTACTTTATTAGGTTCATGTTCATACCATTTATCAGTATGTTCAAATCCTAGCTTTCTACATAAATTCCAGTGGATTGCTCTCCGTAGATTGTCATGTCTTTCTTGTATTCTTTCTGTACCAGCATGCTATATTCACTTATTATATGAGTAACGCTTTCCTCTTTTGATTTGCATAATCTACATTGGGAATCTACCTCGTTTTGTCTATTTTGGCTTTTATCCAATCAATCCCTAATGCTTGATCTTGTGCAGCTACTAACAAACTTTCTGTCTCCCTCTTCAGCTTTACCTTCTGCAACCATAATCATGTCTCACTACAGCTATTTGCTGAAACCACCTTGGGGAATCTGCCATGCAACACCTTCTCCTACCAGTCAGATAATTTCTGTTCCTTTTTCTGATTTTTAAGTTCACTTGGTGTTTTGGTTTCCCTATGTCTTGCTGTAGTAGCTTTTAATAAACTTTCTTCACTGTTACCTACATAGGAGTCTATATATACTCTAGCTAACTTCACGCAGTCTTCCATCGTTATTAACCCTCTTCCACCTTCCTTTCTAGGTAGGTATAATCTTGCTACTCCTGCCCTTGGGTGGAGTCCTCCATTCATAGCTTTGTTAATTCAGCTTTTGTCCCATCTACAAAAGCTGCTGAGTATCTAAGTAACAATACTGCCCAAGTATTTACAACCTTCACTAGATTCGGACCATTTAGCTTTGACTTCATTAGCTTCCTCACCATTCTGTTGTACTCCTTCTCAATTTTCGTTTTCATTTCTGTAGTTAGTACTCTTGTCAGATTCTAATACTCCTAGATACTTATAACTCTCTTCTCCTCTCAATGATTTTAATGTCTGGCTATCTGGTAATTGGTTGCCTTCGCTGTTGACTACCTGTCCCCTTCTCATAACTAATATTGCACACTTATCTATGCCAAATTCCGTGACTATGTCTTTGCTGAAGAGTCTTACAGTCTGTATTAAGGAATCTATCTCTTTTTCATTCTTACTAAAAAGCTTCAGATCATCCATGTAGAGCAAATGGTTAATTTTTCCCTTACTATTTCTGAACTGATACCCTGCCTTTGCCTTCCTTAATACTAAACAGAGGGGGATCAAATATAGAACAACGAGTCCCCCTGGAGAATTCCTCTTTTGATATTAACTTTCCCTAAGAGTGTGTCACCTGAGTATAGATCTACTTTCCATTTCTTCATGCTAAAGCTAATTAATTGTTTTATGTTGTCTACTATATTGAATATACTCTGACTTTAACTTATCCATGAGTGTGGGATCATGTCATAGGCTTTCCTATAATCTATCCATGCCATTGTTAGATTTTTCTTTCTAGTTTTTACTTCATTTAGAACTGCTTTGTCTATGTATAATAGATCATGCGTTCCTCTAGCCTTCTTCTTGCAACCTTTCTGTTCTTCTGGTAGTAAATTCTGGTTGTCAAGGTGACGTAAATGCTCTCTGAAAGCATTCCTGTTAACAGCGTCCACACTAATGGTAAGCAAGTGATTGGTCTATAGTTGCTAGCTGTATTACCTTTGTTCTTATCCTTCATAATGAGTGTTGTCCTCCCTCCGATCATCCAAACTCGTATCATCCCTCCGTTAAGGCAACCCTGAAGTTGTTCCCTACTGAATTTCTTTAGCCCTTTAGCCAGTACCCTTGAACTGAATCTGGTCCTGGGCCCATTATCATCATTATCATCATCATCATCATCATCATCATTATTATTATTATTATTATTATTATTATTATTATTATTATTATTATTATTATTATTATAAAGGCGAGGAGCTGGTAGATTCGTTAGCGCGCTGGACGAAATGTTTAGTGGTATTTCGCCCGTCACTACGTTCTGAGTTCAAATTCCACCAAGGTCGACTTTGCCTTTCATCCTTTCGGGGTCGATGAAATAAAATAAGTACCAGTTGAACACTGCGGTCGATGTAATCAATTCATCCCCTCCCCCTAAATTTCTACCCTTGTGGCAAAATTTGAAAGCATTATTATTATTATTATTATTATCATTATTAATGTTATTATTATAAAGGCGGCGAGCTGGCACAATCGGTAGCACGCCGTTCGAAATGCTTAACGGTATTTCAGTCGTCGTTCCGATCTGAGTTCATGTTCCGATGAGGTCGACTTTGCCTTTCATCCTTTCGGGGTCGATAGATTAAGCACCAGAGAAACACTGAAGTCGATGTAATCGACTAGTCTCCTCCCCGCCCAAAATTTCAGGCCTTGTGCCTATAGTAGAAAGGATTATTATTATTATTATTATTATTTACATGCAGAGTTTCAAATTCCTCCGCGATCACCTTTGTCTTTCGTCCTTTCGGGATCGATAAATTAAGTACCAGGTACCAGTCAAGTACTGGAACCAATGTAATCGACATCTATCTTCAAAAATTACTGGCCCTACGCCAAAATTCGCCCTCCTCCTCCTCATCAAACACATATTTACATACACTATTATTTGGCACTAACATACGTATATAAATACATATCTATCTATCTATCTATTTATCAATATCTATCTTCTGTGTTTCTATCTATCTATCTATCTATCTATCTGTGTATATGAGTACGTGCGCAATGTTACTACGCGTGCTGTTGGCAATTTCCTTTCCTTCTTTGAACTTTTCCCTTTCTCCTTTCTTTGCTCGAAACGTCAAACTCTCTCTTTTTACCGAGCGTGAAGCTAATATATCCCTTGTGCACGTCTTCTTGTTGTCTGTCAACTTTTATTATTTGTTAATTTAAAATGATTATATGTCTGTGTGTGTGTGTCTGTGTCTGTATGTGTGTATTTCTTTGTGTATCACTCAATTATTTAGCACTACCATAACTGAAAAGGCAAATAAATAAATAAGGAAGATAATGAATAGATTTTGTTTTCTTTTTCTTCTAAGCATTCAAACACCTATAATAAATCAGAAAAATTTAAATAGGACTAAAAGTAAAAGAAAAATCAATAACCCATCATGACGTTTGTGTTTCCGGTTCCTCTTTCGATATCACAGCCTCGTTTCCGTTCAAAGTTTTAATCATTTAAGCGTCATTAATTTTTTAAGGCCGTTTGGACAGTCCACTGTCCAATCAGACCATGCTGATGTTATTGGATTGCTACTGAAAGACGGTGCATTAGCAGGGTGCTTAGAACATTTTTCGTCGTATTTATTTCAGCTATCTGCGCTCTGAGCTCGAATCCAGCCGAGGTCATAAAGTTCCAGACCAGTACTAGGGAATGTGTCTTCGAGTTGGCACTCCCGGGATTGTAAATTTGAACGTCCGATCTTGTCGTGCTTCGTCACACTGAATCTGAGAGATACGTTATGTTAAAGACGCACGTATCTATAGAATATTCAGCTAATTACACGTTAATTTCGCTAGTAATAACACAGTTGATTGCTCATCGTCGACAGTGACGAAAGATCCACCTTTACAAACGGCGATATTGTTTAGTTTATTGTAATCAGTTCACACAATGGCTGTTGTTGTTGTTACTGTTTTAGCCTTGACTGCATAGTTAAATCATTAGTCTCACCAATCATGACTAATCCATTGGGGATTTTGTACATCTGGGATTACTTCATCTGACGTACCTTTCCGTTTTGAAGACAAAGTGCTTATAATTTGTCTAAGATCCGGCTGATATCTTTAGCAGGCAAACAGATACTGTTTCGTTGACATGTTGTTATTATTATTTAGCTCTAGGTCAGTCCAGATCAAGAAAGAAAACTATTAACTAGCGCTGTTCCTGCTGTCACCAGATTGTTTTTCGGTTTTTGCGTCATTCGTTCTGGGTTTAAATCCCGCTGAGGTCAACTTCACTTTCGTCTTTTTGGGTTTGATAAAATAAAGTACCAATTAAGCACTAGGGTCGATGGTATCAACTCCCTCTTCCCCTTAAATCCGCTGGCTGTGTGCTACAATTTGAGAGTATTGTTTTTATATCTAGGATTACGTTGTTCTGCGTGTCATTCCGTATTTTAAAACGCTAGGTGTGTGGTTTGCAAGAGAAATTTTATTCGACTGCTAAATCTAGCATTTTGAGCAACCATATGTAAGTTTCTTCTCTCCTCGGCTCCAGTGTCAATACTGTGGTGGTGGTGTAATAGAGATGATTATGGTGGTGGAAATAAAGGGCGTGATGAGATGGCTGGTCATCACAACTATACCCTTTCATATATTTCACTAACAAACATTTCATCCATGAGTTATTCTAAAAGACACCTCCTTAAGGTGCCACGCAAGCGAGATTTCGCTGCCAACATCATGCAAAAATAATTCATTTTAATATATAATAAATTATTTTACATGTCTGCACTATTATGAATGTTATAAATTGCATAGTACTATTGTACATTTTACAAACCAATGTAGATATAGAAAGCTAGCTCTTCAGATTGACAAAATTTATATCAAGTTTTCAATTCCAACGAGAATAATAACGGAGAAACTCATACATTAACGACGACCGTTTCTATTATGCCAACATATATAGATACAAAAGAAGGGTATAAAATGTATTATGAATTATGAATTTATTGGTATCTGATTGTTTGGTATAGTTAACCAAATTCATTTAACACTGAGTACTTTATAGATATCTGTCTGGATTTATTAATCCCTTTTACTTCTTACACACACACACACTCACACACACACACACTCACACACTCACACACACACACACACACACACACACACACACACACACATATGTACTTAGGTTTTGATTATAGGAAATTATTTCAAACGGGAACATTCCATTTTCCATTTATCTCCTTCAATTAAAACTCTCAATCAATTAAGAGTTTCAACGAATGTCATTCCCTTTCTCGCTAAATCTATTTCCCTTCTCCACCATGCCACTTAAATCAATACATATTCACTTAACCTGCTAGCGAGGAACTTTAATACACGCTTCGTGCTTTCTTTCCTTCGTTTTCTTTTCCTTTCTTCTTTTTTGTTTCTCTCTCTCTCTCTCTCTCTCTCTCTCTCTCTCTCTCTCTCTCTCTCTCT
>NC_069003.1:20627024-20629425 GCF_001194135.2 Octopus bimaculoides
AGAGAGAGAGAGAGAGAGAGAGAGAGAAAGAAAGAGAGAGAGGATGGAGTGAGTTGGAGACAAGAAGCTAAAAGAAAGCAAAAGAAAGGGAAATGGATTTTTGCAAAAAACTCGAAAGCTAACGAGATTGCAGTGAATTTTGATTCCTTTCTGGATTTTTTAAAAACGATTTTTAATCAAAATTACTTCCCTTTAGTATACTTATGGTTGTTATGTGTGTTGTAGGTGGGAAATAACGGCTTGAAACAAGAGCAAATTATTAAAGAATTAAGTGGCAATTATAAAATATTCTAATTATTTTTAGTTCCCTGCAGCTATTCCCATTGCAGATATCTCCTTAAAGTAGAAGAATATATTGAACTTTTAAAGCTTTTTCATTAATTATACCTTTTAAAATTAGGATTAGCTGGCTCTGAGATCGTTGTTCGTACGTTTTCAGTCTTACAGCAGTCATTGCGTTGCTTTCTGTTCTTGAACAAGATACTTGACTCTACTTAAGTACCATGTCATGTTTAATTGATTAATTTATAGGTTATTATTGCTTTTGAATGTAAAGTTGTTGTGTTTATTGTTAGATAAGCTTATAGTGTGGTGAGGTTGGGAGGATGGTGGTTTGGCGGAGTCGTCAGACACATGTTGCAGCTCTTTACGTTCTGAGTTCAAATTCTATCGAGGTCAACTTTGCCTTTTATCTCTTCGGCATTGATAAAAATACTAGTTAAGTACTGGGGTCAACAGCATCGAATACTTCTGTCCATCCCTCCACCCCTCCCTCAAAAATTGCTGGCCTTCTGGCGAAATGAAAGCCATTAGTGCGTTAGAATACGAATATTGTTTTGTTGCCATTTAAAATTTATGCGCTGTATACCTTATGCTGTAAACGATAGTGAGTTGATATTATTGTTTAGCTACAGTTCAGTATTGATCTGACTGACCTATGATTATCTTTCCTTCCAACTATGACTGTTCCATCTATTTATGGGTGTTCCATCTACAGCTAGTTACGTTGTATATCTTATCCGTTTTTTTCCCCTTTTATAACATGTTGAAATGTGATTTGGTGATTTTAGGGAGAGTTTGTTGTCATTTTTAGCAGATATGAAACCCAGCAGATATGTTGTTATTTTTAGTAGATATGTGAACCCAAATCAAGCCGATTATTGATCAAAGGTATTCTACCCATGATCATCACCTCTCAGTTTCTGACAAAATGTACCTAGGACTGCATTATCTAGTGTTACATATTTAGAATTTATTATAGTCTGACTACAGTGAGATTTCTCTGCTATTTCTAGCATACCTGACAACCACATAGTTCTCTATAAATTACGTTATTAAATTATTTCATCATACCATAGAGCTAAGTTTTTAGCGTTTTATCTTTTTTCTAATCTTTTATTTGATGGTGGGAGGTAGGTAGAATTAAATATTCTAGGAATTCATTATTCTTCTTGAAGTCTGGCTATCTTGCTTTTTCAAAACAGTGACCCGTAACTTCCTTTGGATTCTTGAAGAAAGATGAAAGAATTTGGAATGAAATCAAGGTTTTACTCGTTTTTATACACAAAATAAAATATAGTAATTTGTTACGTAAACGAATTTAGAGACTGACTCAACAGACTCACTGTCTCTCATCATATCCGCATTCCCTCTTTCTCTCACTCACTCTCATACGTATGTGTGTGTGTGTGTGTGTGTGTGTATGTGTGTATGTATGTATGTATGTATTATGTCTGCATGTGTGCGTTCGTGTGTGTGTATGTACACACATACAAATACATGTACATATATACATACAACAAACACGCGCACACAGACATATATGTATGGATGGATGTGCGCGTGTATGTATGTGTGTGTATGTATGTGTGTATGTGTGTGTGTGTATGTGTGTGTGTATGTGTGTGTGTGCGTATGTGTGTATGTATGTTCATATAAACAGGCATACATATAAATATATATGTATATGTGTATATATATGTTTGTGTGTATACATATATATATGCATAAATATAAATATATATAAACATATATATATATATAAACACATACATATATGTGTGTGAGTGTGTGTGTATGTATTTGTATTTGTGTGTGTATGTATATATATATACGATTTCGCTTAGGCGCAGCAGTAACTGGTTGTTAGAATTCAATATGTGTTTGCTTTAGAATAAAGCGTTAGGCGGGAAGAGATCATTCAATAATATATATATGTGCAGGCGTAGCTGTGTTGTAAGTAACTTGCTTAACAACCACATGGTCCCGGGTTCAGTCCCACTGCGTGTCACCTTGGAAAATTGTCTTCTACTATAGCCTCGGGCCGACTAAAGCCTTGTGATTGGATTTGGTAGACGGAAATTGAAAGAAGCCCGTCGTATATATATATATATATATATAT
>NC_069003.1:20629975-20630658 GCF_001194135.2 Octopus bimaculoides
CACACACACACACACACACACACACACACACACACACACACACACACACACACACTCATACACAAACCACACACACATACACACATATACATATACATGGCTGTAATTCGCATTTTAATTGTTAGAGCCGTGATCCCTTACGCTGCACTCGCCCTCGTCGGCGCCCACGGGATTGCCAAGGTAAGTGGTGTTATCTTTAGTATCACCACGACACGATCTCTGCCATGTGTATTACTCTCAGTGGGCTGTGTAGTATACCTGCGCCCTTGTGGAGAGTCAGTTGTAAGTTAGATATCGTTTCGTCATTCAGAGCACTGGTCGTTCCCCTAAATTGCTAAGGGTTCAACGTGTTAGTAGGTACCGATTGACGGCTTGTAGGTTTCGAAAAATACTGCTATTTATACCCCCAGTTAGACGGTAGAATCTTTTATAATATATACGACATATACTGTGAGCAAGTTGTATAGTGGCGACGAAGGGTATTGCATACATTGATTAATAACTTTTTGATCGAATATCATCTACTTGTGTCATCTATTCAAGTCGTGGCTTGTATAGCTTGAGGCTAACCAACCGTCTGTACTACGATCATTTTGGATCTCACTGCTTTATGTATGTATATATGTATATATTATATGTACATATGTATATATATATGTATATGTATGTTATATATATATATA
>NC_069003.1:20631473-20632001 GCF_001194135.2 Octopus bimaculoides
TATATATATATAGTTTTCTACTTTTTGATGATGCTGATGTTAACATCCGTTATAAAACATCATCCTACAGAACTGAATGTTTCCCGCTGTGATGACATCGTCAGAGATGAAGAAACAGCTATCACAACGTTTCCACCTGCAGTGAGAAACACCTCATTGAACACATCACAGTATATTTGGCAGTTAGGTGAGGAATTGCTAGCAACAAGTTCCTGTAACAGCGTCTGTCTGCGATAGAATGGCATCGCACTGAGATGCAGATATATCTTTCGTCAAGCGATTACAATCACTGATTCGCTCCACCAAACAGCAATCTCATTTTTTAAGGTGTCATCGTTATACGACAACTTGACGCTAGCTACATATTGCTGCCATATACAGACTAGTACGTACGCATGCATGTACGCAGGCACATGCGTATGCGTTTGCATGTATGATTATAGAATGTATGCGTGTGTGTATGCATGCAAGTATATATACATATACGTATGTATATATATATATATATATATATATATATATATATAT
>NC_069003.1:20632011-20633126 GCF_001194135.2 Octopus bimaculoides
CGGAAACCAGTAAAGTAACAAAAAATAATAATGATATAATGCATACACACTCTATCGTTTGAACCTCATCAATCAATTATTCCATTAAACATCATAGTGTCCGGAAGTAGTTGCTTGCTGTAGGCTTCACCAGCAACCATTCAACCAACCAACCATCCTTTTTTCAATTATTCGTTCACTTTGTATATTTATATACATTTATTTATTTTCTTCAAATACGAACTTTTTGTATGTGCTAGCTTAAATGCATTTCATTGTTTATATGGTGGACGGCTGTGAAAACTACTTCAGTGAAAATCTCTTCTCCAATCAATTCCTAACAGACGATAACTTTCACGGAATATTTATTAGATATCATCAAACCCTGATCAATTAATCTACATTATCAATGTTTCTCTATAAATATCATTTATCTCATTAAAAATATTTCCATTTCCCCGGCCTCTTTCCGCTTCGTATTTCGTTTTCCATATTTTCTTTTCGTTTTGTTTTCTATCGTTTTTATTTTTATATTTTACTTTTTCTCTACAACAGATACATTCGTATTGAAGTACGACTATTTATTTGACAGGGGAAAACAAGTGATAGTGTACTCAGATAGAAACAACAGTTAAATTATCTTAAATTATATTGCGTTGTCTTAGGAAAAGAAGGATACATCAGACAATAAAGTTTTAGATATATGAAAAGATGGGATGGTCACGGTTGGAATACATTTGATCATTGGTCAGATTAATTAAGAAAGCTTTAGGTTTAAACAAACACAACAGTACCGTGTTTCTTTAAAAATACACTTACTTACTCACAAGCATACACGCCTATCATTAACAAACATATTACTGGTTATAGTATATAACTGGTGAGAAAGTTACCGTTGGTTTCGCACCGAGTATTGCTGCTAGACAATATTGACGACTCAACAGAAATGCCAGCTCGAAGCATCTCTTTTTATGCCGGAGGTACATAGACTGTAACTAGGCTTAGTGGTGGCGATAAAGGTGGAACAAAACATAGAAAGAAAACACCTCATTTTTTTCAGGAGTTAGTAGGTGTTATTGATCAATGGGTGAAGTGTCTAAGCTGCATGTATATATATATATATATATATATATATA
>NC_069003.1:20633811-20634690 GCF_001194135.2 Octopus bimaculoides
ATATATATATATATATAAAACATATATATAAGAGGGTTGACCACTAAGTGGACATTCATTTTGCTAGAAGAAGACCACCTATGGCCTGACCACTAAGAAAAGATTGTTCTCAAGAAAATTCAGCAAACACCAGAACGTAAGCGAGCAAGACAAATGAAAAGATGCAAAATATAAAGATTAATCACAGACCAGTTTCGCTGTAATCACTTACGTAATTACTTACGTAGTTGTCCGCAACTCTCCAGTATGATCGTCTTGGAAATATAATATGCAGAACTATACACGAGACGTTCGCATGAGATTGAACATGTATATGGTTCTACTAATTACATTTGGAGTTCTATTTCAAAAGTCTTCGTTCTGGCGCATTTGAAATAAATAAAAAAAAAGGTATATTAGGTTTACGCACACGAAAGTGCTCAGAGAGTGCTAGAGGCGTGAATGGCAAGGACGATAACTATGAAGTTGACTTGAGTGCGTGGCAAGAGAGAAAACGGAAATTTAGGTATGAAACTAACGCGTGCGTATGTGTGTGTGTGTGTATGACCGCGTTCACGTGTATGGCCGCGTTCGCGAGTATGGCCGCGTACGCGTATGTGTACGGAGCTAATGTGTGCATGTATACGCTGTATGTATTGTGCGTGTGTGTACGTGTGTATAGGTACATGAATATGTGTGTAAGAGTATCTGACATCTGCGTGTGTGTGTGGGGTGTGTGTGCAAGCGTGGGCGTGTGGAGTTATTGTATATGTATATACTGCGTTTGAGCGCGTATTTTTGCGTGTTCTTATTTTCTGTGTCTATTGCGTAAAGCAAATGCGTGTGGAGTGGAAGTGGTGCGGGAAGTGGGAATGTAATAGGTAGATGATGTAAATGTGT
>NC_069003.1:20635765-20636603 GCF_001194135.2 Octopus bimaculoides
ACAGGAGGAGGTAGTGTTGCCCTGGGTCAAGAGGGTGGCTACTGGAAGACCCTATGTCTGGCAACAGGACTCTGCACCATGCCACACAAGCAGGAGAACCCAGTCATGGCTGTCAGACAATTTCTGCGACCACATCACCCCTAACATCTGGCCACCTAACTCGCCAGACTGCAAACCCCTTGATTATTATGTATAGGACGCTGTTGAGCGAGAGACCAACAGAACTCCTTGTAACACCAAAGACGAACTGAAGACAAAGATTATGGCAGCATTCACCAAATTAAACAAAGCGTCCGTCAAGAAGAGTTTCAGGAGATTCCAAAGTCATCTAGAGGCCGTAGTGCAAGCCAATGGCAATCTTATAGAATAAATTTATTCTTTAGTATTTCAAGATGTTTTTATGTAATTTTGGTAAATATATCTGTTAAAATGAGATGCCAGTGTTATTTTCATTTTTGCGTAATTTAGACGACAGTTTCTTCACCGCACCCAGTATATATTTCTATCTATGTGGTGTGTGTTTGTCTTTTGTCTGTTTGTCCTCCCATCACCATTTGACAACCGGTATTAGCGTGTTTACATCTTCGTAAGTTAGCGGTTCTGCAAAAGAGACCGATAGAATAAGTACTAGAATTAAAAAATAAGTCCTGGGTTGATCTGTTCGACTAAAACCTTTCAAAGCTGTGCTTCAGTATGGCCGCAGTGAAATGACTGATTTGTGTATTGAAGTTTTCGTATTTCATGTTGGTGACGTCCTGTATCCATATATACATGTGCATATGTATGTGTGTGTGTATATATATATATATATATATATATGTGTGTGTGTGTGTGTGTG
>NC_069003.1:20637218-20638674 GCF_001194135.2 Octopus bimaculoides
CTATATATATATATATATATATATATATATATATATATATATACATACACATATATATCAAAAGGATGTGTTATAATACTATTCCACAGCCATACCAACAATCCAATAATATACATATATGCATGTAAGTATGTAAACAAATATATATTCCAATTAACATTTCAGTCTATTTGTAATCAATTAACTTTTTCCTAATAAGAAGTTGCAGGACCAGTGAATCATACCTGGTGGTTATCGATTGATTTTGTTCGCTTTTAATACCTTTCCTCGTGTCATTTCTCCACGTATTATTACTACCCACCCCCACCATCACCACCATCTTATTATTGTTGTTTTTATAGTGTTGTGGTTTTTTATCATTGTTGTCGTTTTTGTTGTTGTTGATATTATTATTATTATTATTATTATTATTATTATTATTATTATTATTATTATTATTATTATTATTATTATTATCATTATTACCCTTGGTGTAAACAGCAAGCTGTCTTGTTACTACAGAGTGACATGACGTTTCCATGTCAAATGTCATGTAAAGCGAGAACTCTCGAGACTTACGTTCGGAGCAAAACGAAGTCTCATCGATTATTCGGCTCAAAGAGCACAAATGACCATGACGTATCGAGTAACAGAGCATGAACTGAGAGGCCGGCGGTTTATTTTGGTCGTTTATATCATAATGACATTTTATTCCCTGAAGCCTGTGTGGAAGCCTAGCCTGTAGGTTGAGTATAAGGTTGTTAGAAATAGCAGCGTAATTTCCTATTTAAAGCCAACCGTCATTAAAAGGGCAGAACGGCACGTTAAATATGGTGGTGTTAGATATACTGTGACTGGAATAAAGGTTTGACATGATGGTCAAAGCTGGAAAGCCTTTGACTATTTGGCCATTGGTGTACTTCATAGGCACTAAACCTGAGGTTAGACAGCAATAATCACCACAACAATACTAGATGGCGTGAATTATGTGATGTGTTCCAGCGGATGAAGCCACTGCAATTTATCCAAACTGTTAGAAACGCATTCTGTTGCCTAAAGAAATGTGTAGCATACTTGGAATTATGTGGTACGAGGTATACTGTATCTCGTACCTCATCAGTAAGGTGACGCCTACCCTTTATGCCTCTGAAGTTGACCAGGTTATCAGCTTTATACCTTGTGGGTCCTGGGAGGTGGGCTTATTAGGCCAGTATTGGCACAAAATCTGCAATTACAGTGCGGCATATTATAGCAGAGACAGAAGACAGCTGGACTTTTGCTTTCCATGCGGCCAGCTCTCCTCCCCTACGCACGCACACACACACACACACACACATATACGCACGTGCACACACACTCGCACACACATGCACACACATACACACATATACACACGCCCACGCACTTACACACACACACACACACGCACAAACATACACACGCATACTCGCACACTCGCACGCACACACACACTCAC
>NC_069003.1:20638714-20639287 GCF_001194135.2 Octopus bimaculoides
CACACACACACACACACACTCACACACACACACACACTCGTATGACATTCATCATTTGCATCTCTCAAAGATAACCAGATTTGCAGCTTTACCCTTTGTGGGTCTTGACGGGGTTTATTAAGCCAACATTGGCATAACATTCCTGGCAACAATGGGGGGATGGTGGGACGTAAAGCAGAGTCATTAGTCAATGTCTGTTGGTACCAGTAATTGAGTGTGTGTTGATACGTTTTGTATGTCTTGTACGCACGCGCAATCGTGTGTGTGTGTTATGTAAGCAGTGAAAATGTATATTTGAATGAGTGCATTTAAATGTATGTGAATGTGTGTGTGAGAACGTGAGTGAGTGTGAGTGTGTGAATGAGAGGAGAGGAAGGAGGAAGGAAGAGTGGGAAGAAGTAGTGGTGAGTACGGCCAAGCATAGCCAAACGTGCGTGAACATGTCCGCTTACTTCACTGTGAATGTGTACATCTTTGTATTCACGTGTGTGTGTATGTGTGTGTGTGTGTGTGCATGCTAGACAGTGAATGTACATATCTATGTAAAACCTTATGTATATATGCATGTGTGTG
>NC_069003.1:20640156-20641705 GCF_001194135.2 Octopus bimaculoides
TGAACTCAGAAGCATAAAGTCGGACGAAATTCCGCTGAACGTTTTGCCCGGCGTGCTAACGATTCTGCCAGCTCACTGCCTCAACAACAATGATATTGTTGTTGTTTCTTATTTCTTTATTGCCCACAAGGGGCTAAACATAGAGGGGACAAACAAGGACAGACAAAGGGATTAAGTCGATTGCATCGACCCCAGTGCGTAACTGGTACTTAATTTATCGACCCCGAAAGGATGAAAGGCGAAGTCGACCTCGGTGGAATTTGAACTCAGAACATAACGGCAGACGAAACACCGCTAAGCATTTCGCCCGGCCTGCTAACGTTTCTGCCAGCTCGCCGCCTTGTTGCTTCTGTTGTTACTGTAACTGCTGTTGATGCTACCGCTGATGTTGTCATTGCTGCTGGTGCTGCTGCAGATGTTGCTACATCAAACATTCACTACTTGGCGATGTGAACATTCATCAACGACCCGTGGCGGTAAGCCTCTCATAACACCCACACTGTTTGACATTAGTTTGACAAATATAACCCAGCCAGCCCTCACAGGCCAACTCCATCTACCCTGACAATTTATAGTTACCATAGCGGTATTGTATTCAATCTACCCCTCTGCCATACCCACCTACCGCCATCTTCATTAATTGATTAACGTTTACACATAGAGAATTATATAGAGAAGCACGCACAAGCGCGCTCACACACACCTGCACACACATACACACAAGCACTCACATATACACACACACAAGCATATATATATATATATACATGGCGCACACAGAAAAGCGCATACGCAATTTGAACGCTAAGATTTTCGGTTGAGTGTACACGCTCGCATATACACACTCACACTCATACATGTATATACATATACATGTTTACGCGTGCATATATATATATATATATATATATATATATATATATACATTATATGCGTGTGTATATATATATGTATGTATATATATGTATATATATATATTTGTATGACGTGTGTATATATATACACAATGTATACATTTAAATCCGTTTATATATGCATATATATATATATGTGCGCGCGTATGCACGCTTGTGTGAGTCTGTATGTATATATAGACACATACATGCACACATACATGTATGTGCGTGTTTAGTATCATAAGCGAGTTATAAAAATAACCGAAAAATATTTAAAAACGAGACATTGTCGAGTAGAAAATACCCCCGCACTCCACAACCCACTCCAATCACTCGTCCACCCCATCCACACCCTATTCCCTCCCTCCACCCGGATGAATATCCAATTTAGTTTCGTTAGAGTCATCAATATATCGATTTTTATATTAACACCTCTCACTTTGATCGATCGATTGAGGAGAGAGGACAGATAGGACGATTGATTGGAAGAAGAAGAAGAAGAAGAAGAAGAAGAAGAAGAAGAAGAAGAAGAAGAAGAACAACAACAACAACAACAACAACAACAACAATAACAAGACAGGAGGAGGAAGAAGATAAGGTGAAAAAGAACTGGAGGGAGAAAAAAAAACGAAATAACAACAGCAGCAAAAAAA
>NC_069003.1:20642231-20643131 GCF_001194135.2 Octopus bimaculoides
CGGAAGCACACCATTTCCTTCAGCGGATTTTCTTGCGACTCGGTTCAAGACACCAGCAAAAGTATTATCTTCACTTCGCTAGGATGTACCTCTCCTCTGGGAGAAGAACTCCAGATGAGTTCCCGATAGCAGATTTGGAATGGGACTTCATATTACGAAGTCGGCGGATAGTCTGTCTGTCTGTCTGTCACAATGCTTTACTTGCTTATCTAAAAGTCAGATTCCAGTTTAACCCCAAAATCAACTGGCAGGAGGCACAGGGGTTGACCGCTAACAGATGGTTGGATAACATCCATGAGCGCGGTTGGTCTCGATTGGAAATCCACTCGGATCATTTGGAGACCGTTGCTTCTGACAAGACCCGATCGACCCTCCCAGCGAAAAAGAATGATATGAGATCTTTTACCTTTTACTTGTTTCAGTCATTGGACCGCAGCCAAGCTGCAGCACCGCTTTGAAGGGTTTTTAGTCGAACAAATTGACTCCGGTACTTAGTTTTTTTTATTTTAAGCCTGTTACTTGTTTATCGGTGTCTTTTGCCTAATTGCTACGTCCTATGGACATAAGCAAACTAAACTATCACCTGTTGTCAAGCGGTAGCGAGAATGACAAACATTGACACAAAGACACTTACACACACATGTATACAAACACACGTGATGGGCTTACACACGTTTCTGTTTGCAAAATTCACCCCAAAGGTTTCTTCCAACATTTCTATCTATGCTTTTGTTTGTTTCCTTCTTGTAAAACTATCCATCAATCATATATACAGGGTGTTCAAAAAGTCTCTCCGCAGTGAATTTTTTCATCCTCCGCATCACCATGCTACTGCTTCAAGAGTTTTTCAGTGAACAGATTATTTCGAAGGGACTTTGGCCACCAAGATCACCTGATTTA
>NC_069003.1:20643141-20643871 GCF_001194135.2 Octopus bimaculoides
TATTCAGCTTACCATTTCTTCAGGTAAGATTATCTGCGGCTTTCAAATTAATACTTCAAATAAGTTTGACACATATTCGAACCCGTAAGACGGTCATCCACTACATTTTATCATAGAAAAAAAATACTCGCTACAAACAAAAATATGTAAACACACCAAGTCAATTGGGAGGGCCCTCGAACCAGGTCACTGGTTGCATACATTTCGAAGCAATTATCCTCTCATCAACATCGAATATTGGAAAGAAAGACAACCTTGAATTGACTACGTGACTGGATTTGGATAGACGATGCTCCTGACTTGGTCTGTTTACAACTTTTTATCCGCAACGAGAATTTTTCTCCATGATAAAATGCAGTGAATGGCATTTTTACGGGTTCGAACATATCTCAAACATATTTGCACAGGTAACAAGTTTTTATTTATTATTCTTATACAAGAATACGGTTCGACCAGCTAAGCCATTGTCCGACGATGGCTTAGCTGGCCGAAATTTCGAAAACACTGTGAACAACAACATTCTTGTATAAGAATAATATATAAATATAGTATTAATAATAATAATAATAATAATAATTATAATAATAATAATAATAATAATAATAATTGTGCGGTAAGTAGCTTGCTTACGAATAATATGGTTCCAAGTGTCTTCTACTATAGCCTCGGGCCGACCAAAGCCTTGTGAGTGGATTTGGTAGACGGAAACTGAAAGAAGCCCGTCGTATAT
>NC_069003.1:20644242-20645667 GCF_001194135.2 Octopus bimaculoides
TACAAAGAATAAGCTCTGGGATCGACTTGTTCGACTAAAAAGGCGATGCTCCAGCATGGCCGCAGTCAGACGACTGAAACAAATAAAAGAATAAAACAATAAAAGAATCCTTGGATGGAATTTATAAACATTTTAATGCATCGCCACGCGCGTTTCCACAAACTATGTGTCTTTGTCGAAAATTTTGGGAAAATCCATCCAAGGATTATTATTATTATTATTATTATTATTATTATTATTATTATTATTATTATTATTATTATTATTATGTTTATCCTACATTATATCAGTACAGCTAGGCGCCTCTCCAAAATACTGGTATGGCCAGTTGGTATCATTAGGCTGTTGCCGCCATAATAGAATAGGAGATTTTATTTGCATATTCAAGATGTTTCCCGCTAACGAACTTAAGGATATACCTCTTTTACCTCTTTTACTTGTTTCAGTCATTTTGACTGTGGCCATGCTGGATTACCGCCTTTAGTCGAGCTTCTTCTTTGTAAGCCTAGTACTTATTCTATCGTTCTTTTTTTGCCGAACCGCTAAGTTACGGGGATGTAAACACAACAGCGTCTACCAAATCCACTTACAAGGCTTTGGTCGGCCCGAGGTTATAGTAGAAGACACTTGCCCAAGGTGCCACGCAGTGGGACTGAACCCAGAACCATGTGGTTCGTAAGCAAGCTACTTACCACACAGTCACTCCTACGCCTATGTATATATATATATATGTGTGTGTGTGTGTGTGTGTGTGTGTGTGTGTGTGTGTGTGTGTGTGTTTATATGCATGTATTCATGTGCTCACATAACTAAAATCCTCAAAAGTTGACTTGGTTTAAACAAACGAGCTTTACCTCTTTGTTAGTGACCGACTTGAGATTTGCAAAGGTGAAAAATAATTGAAATAAATTCCAGAGAAATAAGATATACATATATGTTCTCTCTCTCTCTTCCTCTCCCTTTCCTTCTCTCTCTCTCTCTTTCACACGCATACAGAGATGCACTCTCATGCACGCACACTCACACACTTTCAAGATGGTGGATTACGGGTGGAAAAAAAAATCAACATCTTACCAGTAAAACCAATTTCACCCTTGCCACGTTAATGGCATGTTTTGGTAAATCTCAGCTGAGGAATATGTTTTCTTAGACTTGCAAAAACAAGCAATTCGAAAACAGACTGCACAGAGAAACACACATACACAGACGTCCACACACTCACGCGCACGCACACACACACACACACACACATAGAGGCATAGATACATCAATACATGAACACGAGTGCGGATAGACAGACACAAAAAATTAGATATATAAATAGGTAAACAGATGGATAGATAGATAGATAGATAGATAGAGAGAGAGAGAGAGAGAGAGAGAGAGAGAGAGAGAGAGAGAGAGAGAGAGAGAGAGAGAGAGAGA
>NC_069003.1:20646506-20647345 GCF_001194135.2 Octopus bimaculoides
TGTGTGTGTGTGTGTGTGTGTGTGTGTGTGTGTGTGTGTGTGTGTGTGTGTGTGTGTTTAGATTTGTAAATGAAGTAAAAGAAAAAAGATGTACTAAGTGCATGTAATGTAGTTTATTTCCATAAACTCGATGATTCACTCTCCAACTTCTCGACGTTCTGTTATATGTTCGTTGACTCAGTGTGGGAGTAAATATACATTTACATACATGCATGCATATATACATACATTCATTCAACCCTCATCCCACACACACAGCACGTAATTCGTATAGAGTTACACACACACATCAATACATGTGGAAAAACAAAAAGCAAAAATAACCTAAAAAAGACCCCAGATGGTATGAGTTCGCATTCAAAATTATGAATGCCTCGCTAGAGAAATGGAAAGAGTTAATTATTATAGCTTTTCGGATATTGTCTTTCTTCAGAAAATGAAGTAGAGTGGGAAGAACGGAGGAATGACGAGAATAAACTGAGAAAAAGACACACACACACACACACACGCACACACACACACACACACACACACACACACACACACACACACACACACACAGATATGCGTGTGTGTGCGTGTGTCTGCGTGTGTGTATAGATATATAAAGTTGTTGGTTATGTCAAGTGACATCAAATGATATGTACATATAATGAAGTGCTCAGGTTCAGTTTGCGCCTAAATTCTAGTTAAGTGCACGAATGTGTTGCCTGCCTAATTGAAGTTTATGCACTCTTCATCACACACACACGCGCACAAACGGACACATACTCACACACACACGCGCACAAACGGACACATACTCACACACACACACGTGTATATGTAAGTATATATAT
>NC_069003.1:20648277-20649441 GCF_001194135.2 Octopus bimaculoides
CACACACACACACACACACACACACACACACACACACACACATACGCACGCACACACACGCACCCCCACACAATAAACATCTCACCTAGTTATTTATATGCATTTGTTCAAAGTTATCGAAGAGACGCTAACGTTGGAACGTTATTTAAATAAACATATTTGTACTTAAGGTTTTCCATTATAAATGTGTTTAGTTACTATCGATTTGTGGACAGGCAATATGTTATCAGAGCAGCATATCGAGACAGCTAAATCACCTTTGGTCGTTTAAACAATCATTATATGACTTATTCAACGGTGCAGTTATATTCATCACCATCGACTTGCACGAACTCTTTATTGGTTGGTTTTCGTAGCCACAACATAGAGAAAAAGAGAAACAAGGGGAAAAAGAAGAAAAAAAGGAAACGTGTCGTATGATACGTGTGTAAGTGGATAAATCATCAGCTGCTTGGCTTTGTGTGTGTGTGTGTGTGTGTGTGTGTGTGTGTGTGTACGAGAGAGCGAGAGGGGAAGAAAGAGAGAGAGAGAAAGATAGAGTGAGAAAGAGAGAGTGAGAAAGAGAGAGTGAGAAAGAGAGAGTGAGAAAGACAGAGTGAGAAAGAGAGAGGGATTAGAGAGAGCCTAGGTGGAGGCGTGGCTGTGTGATAAGAAGTTTGTATCCCGACCATATGGTTCCGGGTTCAGTCCTACACCCTAGCACATTCAGTGAGTGTCTTCTTACCACAGCTTCAGGCCGACTGAATCATTGTCAGTAGATCTGGAAGACGGAAACTGAAAGAAGACCGTCGCATATATTTCCACCCTAATGCTCTATGTCACTTTAGTGACGTATATATTTCTGTCTTTGGGTTGTAAAATTGCGAATTAGCTACCATATTATATATATATATGTATTTATATGCTTGTATGTATGTATGTATGTATGTATGTATGTATGTATGTGTGTGTTCCCCACCACCGCATGACAATTGGTGTTGGTGTGTTTACGTCTCCGTAACTTAACGGTTCGGCCAAAGGGTCTAATTGAATAAGTACCTGGCTTGAAAAGAAAGTACTGGAGTCGATTCATTCGACTGAAATTCTTCAAGGCGGTGCTCCAGCATGAAACAAGAAAAAGATAAAAGATATGTATATCATGCATACATGTCTAAGTATATATAT
>NC_069003.1:20649451-20650282 GCF_001194135.2 Octopus bimaculoides
ATAAATACATACAATCATACGTTTATACATCTATTTTCAAAGACAGTAATATCGACGTGAAGAACGCTACATCACATTACACCTCGAAGGCTATGCATTTGCAATCCAAGAACAAGATATTGGTACAAAATGCCTAATAAACAAGAGACAATGATGCCCTTGGTGCTCCAGGATGCAACCGAAAATGTAGGTCATGTCATATATATCTGTGGAAGACATCACACATGTCATTGGTAGCTGCCCAAAAATGTCACGGTACCACCCCGCTATGCGACATGATGTTGTCGCTAAAACAATGTACATGCCATTTGACAAAATGACTGTCCAGGGATACGTATAGAGAATTACTGTGTTATTTAATACATGCACAAACATCAGCGCAAAGAATATTGGTAGAGAACTCCCGCAGCTGCCAAGTGTAATCATAACAGACCGGATATTGTTATTTGGGATCGGCAAGAAAAAGTATGTATCATCATAGAGGTCAGCTGCCCCGCTGATATGAATATCTCTTTGAAAATCTAAGAGGTTAACTACGGACAACTGCTCCGAAAACTCCAGCTCCTATATCCAGATTATGAATCCCCATTTATACCAATAATAACTGGTGTACTTAGTTTTGTAAGTAAATGCTTAACTGACAATCTGGATATGCTGGGGTTTTCAGAAGCAGAAACCAGCCAGCTATATTGGCCATTGCAAATGCAATCTGGAAGTGGGAAAGTAAGAATATGCAAGAGTTTTCTCTAGTTTAAGATGTGACTTTATTTTTGCTATTTACATTCCAATGACGGAGCTTTGTATCTTTGTTAGAAACCAAGTCCTTCCTCA
>NC_069003.1:20652948-20654768 GCF_001194135.2 Octopus bimaculoides
ATAGAACAGTAAGTTAGCACTCAGTAGATAGACCTAAGAGAATATAGAGTAATGTAGGTTACAATGAAAAAGTAACCTTCGAGATATTGACAATCAAAAAACAGATTATTTTCCTCAATATATTTTTCGAAAGACACAATTCATCAAATAAAATATATAATGTATAAATACAAAAAAAATATATATAAAAATATAAAATATATATATCCGTATGAGATCGCCTGAAATTGTAAATCTGTTCTAAAGTATAAAAAAGTTGAAGGTTAAATGTACATGTTCAATGCATTGCAAAATCGAAAATATTAAAAGATGTATGGGTAGCTCAAAAAAGCGAATCCTTAAGCCTAGAGATCAAATTCATACATATCCTACGGCCGTTTCGAGAAAGGCATTTCAGAATGGATGAACTATTTGTACCCATCTTGAGTATATACTTTTCCTTCATCGGGGATTATTTGAAAAGTTAAAAAAATTATTTAAGAGATTTTAAAAGGTATCCTATGTTGCGATAAAAATTTGTTCAGATAACTAAAATAAATTCTAAAATGAGGGTTAAATATACTACAAATCTTACAGAAAAATGATGCATTTACGGCTATTCTAAAGCATATTAAGAATGAACAGTCGGAATTTAGGTTTCAATTATTAACATTGGTTGGCTATACTTTAATGAGAAAATATTTCAAAGTTGAAAAATACATGTTTACAAAATATTAAAGCATCCGAAATCTTATTTGATAATATTTTTCTACTCGTACGAATTATATTAATGGATTCTTTAGTGCATAATCTACACATTCTAGTGTCTGTGTTATATGGGGTAATTAATGACCAATCTAGTTTAAATTGTTTATTTTGCGCTTTTAAATTATGTATGTGTTTGGCTAGTGTTGTCGAACTTTTCGTGCTCGGGTGTGTAAATGAATTTTTATGTCCCCTATATCTAGTTTTAAAGTCTATTGCGCTTCCTATGTAGATTTTCTTGGGTTCTTTTGAAGTACTTACTCCACACCTGTAAACAACGTTTTTTTTTCAAACAGGACCCTTTTAACGGGCAAAATTCTGAGGGTCGGCAATTACAAGTTTTTTTTCTTATAGAATTCAGATTACTACTCTCCTGAATACGTTCCACAGATTCCCTTTCCCGAGTATTCTTTTAAAATTTAAACCTATTATTAGCAGCAATGATGGAGCCTAAATTAGGTGATGTTGAATAAGACAGTTTTAAACATATGTATGTATGTATGTATGTATGTATGTATGTATGTATGTATGTATATATACATATATATATAAAGAGAGAGGGAGAGTGAGGGAGAAGGGGCAAGAGGGCATGTGTATATAGAGTGAGGTATTCGTTACCTCTGTTTCATTGCTTTAGAGAGATAATTGGTATTAGGAGCTATGTGAGGTGTGGCTCACTTAGGGAATCACTACTTGGTGATGAGTGGAAGAACAAGCAGTATTTCTTTCGGTCACGTAAATATACTTTCATAATCTACGAAATAAAGCGAAATCTCTTTGGACATTGTCAATAATGGAGTCTAGCAACGGTGTAATTCTAGTTTAAACATATTTATTATAAACGAGTCAAAGTGACATAAAATCAGTATATGAGTTCTTGGGAATTCTTCGAATGGTAATTTCATTGTTTACGGATTCATTATTTGGTATTGGCATTACTTGGGTCATTTATTGTTTTCAGTGCTCAACTAATAATCTTCGCCTGTTTGATCCATGTTCTCTGTCAGATCTGTACATTAATAATTGTTTCTGAATTAGACAATTAAACATGTACACATCTATATAAGTATATATAT
>NC_069003.1:20655219-20659572 GCF_001194135.2 Octopus bimaculoides
ACTCACTTAATACAATTATGTACATATATATATATAATTATTGACTTAATATATATATATATATATATATATATATATATATACATATATATAATGTATGCATGTTTTATATGTATGTGCGTATTTATGTGTTTATGTGAGTATATATGTTAGTATGTACGTATGTACGTACGGTTGTATGTACATATGAATGCATGCATGTATGTATCTATCTATATATGTATATATATATGTATATATATATATATATATATATATATATATATATATATATATATATATATATGTATATATATGTATGTATGTATATATGTATATAATGATAAATGTATTTGACCATGTGGATGTTGAGTATACATGCATGTGTGTGTATGTATATGTGTGTGCATGTATGTGTGTGTGTGTGTCACTGAGTTTATGTCTGTAGATGTGTGTCTGTGTATCCTCTGTATGTGTATAGGAGCACATAATTGCCATTTTCATTTTCTCTTCGTTTTCGCGCTACTGTTTCAAAATAACGAATTCACATTCGACTGATTATATTCTATCGATTCCGACGTTTCTTTGACTAAGTAAGTTTCGATTTCCTGAAGAGCAGGGAACCGAAAACGGATTGGTGAAAGGAAAATGCGTTTGGCTTAGGAATAAAGATGGCGACCGACTGAGTTTGTTGCATTTATATATAGATTTATCATATTACTTAGCGTTATATCTAAGTGAAAATGATTGGATGACAGTAAAATATGATTATGTGAAATTAATGTAGGGTAGAATCTTAGAGTAGTTTGGCGAAGGTCGGTGTCAGACAAAATTATTCCAAGAGAATAATTTCTGAGAAGAGTTCAAATAAGTTCAATATTTATGAGTAGTGTGGAATCTGGCGTTTCTGTTTCACATTCTTCCTCAGGAACACAAAGAAAATATTGTAATTCTCGTTGCGAGCTGAAATGGTTTTTGTATGAAAGAAATTGAAAGGAAAAGAATGGATTGAGTAGAGGGGAAGAAATTTGTAAGATCGTAAAAGAGACACAAAGATAATAAGGAAAAATATATGTAACACTCTCATAAATAGCTGTATGTCGAATTTGTGATGATATTCGGTCGACAACTGATGTGAGTTTGAGCTTGTGTGCGTAATCTGTGGTTTGTTTTTTCATTTTACGCGTAAATTACTATATCCTTCCCTTCCGTCGCCTGTTTCATTATAAATACACAAATAAATCATATATATATATATACAAACATACATATCTATCTATCTATCTATCTATCTATCTATCTATCTATCTATCTATCTATCTATCTATCTATCTTGGAAGGTTTTCGAAGGACCGGAGAGATTATGTCCGGGTGGAGAATTACACCAGATATAGTACTATACAAAATACCGAAAGGATCTTCACCTCTCACATCACACATTTCTTCCTACTTCAACGTCGAGATGGTATAATTTCCTGGGAGAGAGATAATTTTGCGGCTGAGGATAGCTTTACATTGTAGATTATACACATATTATATTATGTTATATTATATTATATTATATTATACACATGTAGAGCTTGAAACACGTGTACCGCGGAATCCTTTGTAGTTTTGTTGTTATTTTTTTGTTTGGGATTTACAATTTATTCTTTCACCGCAACCACTAGCTGGAATACACAGGTGCTTACAATTGTCAAGTATTACCTCTAAATTTCAATTTATCTATCTATAGTTAGATAGATAGATAGATAAATAGATAGATAGATAGATAAATAGATAGATAGATAGATAGATAGATAGATAGATAGATAGATAGATAGATAGATAGATAGATAAATAGAGAAGTAGACAGGTAGATAACATATATGGGAAATTTATGACAATTTTAGAAAAAACTTCTCTGCTTCCCATAGATATAACAGAATTTTTTTTCCCGTAAGACAGTTAGAATCTCATATTCTACTCTCCCCAATATGGGTACCATCATAGCAAGGTTAAATAGAAAGAATATTAAATTAGCAAGAGGTGGTAATAATAATAATATTACTGTCAACACTAACTTGAACCCCTACAATGTGAATAATAATATTAATGGTGACGTAGGAAATAGAAACAGCAGTACTAATGCTTCTAATATATACAATATAGACTGTAACTCTGAGGTATATACTAGCGCAGGGATTACTGATACGCTTGATGATGCTGAATGAATGTAAATGATACTACAGTTGAAGGATTGAGAGATAATAATAGATATGAAAATAATACACACAATAGTAGTTGGAGGATTAATATTAATAGTGATATTAATAATAATAATGATATGAATATCAATAATATTAATAGTAGCAACTCTCCTAGTTGCAACTGTAGAGTTAAATCCCACTGTCCGTTATTCGGCCGATATCTAATCCAAAACGTAATATATAAGTGTACAATCACAACTGTAGCTGGTAACTTTATATATATAGGATGTTCTATAAATATGAAAAAAAAAACGTATTAATAACCATTTTTCATCTTTTAGGCTCAAACATAAGGCCAATTGTACGTCTTTATCTAGCAAGATTTGGGAACTTAAGGAAAGCGGAATCGAATTTAGCCTTAAAGGAGATATTATAAGGAAAGCGCAGCCTTATAGAGATAGTCGATTCGGGTACGAGCTGTGCTCTATGGAAACTTATGAGATTTTTTAGTATAAGGACAAGGGCAACCTGATTAATAATAGATTAGACCTAAGGATATCATGCATACATAGAGTCACCTGTACAGTTAAATATTTTCGAAATTAGCGTTTAAAGGTGTTATACTTGCACCTAGATAGGGGAAATTAATTTTCAGAGTCGTATCTGATGTGAACTTACCCCCTAATATTATATATAATAAAATCATGAGATATTGAGTTATATGATGGATTAAAGTGCATTGAATATATTATAAGCTATATGGTTTAGTATATGATATGCTACATGTAGTTACTATCCTATGAATAATCCTGCCTAGTCATCATGTTTTTAGTGATTAAACTATTTATTCCTTTCTATGATGTTCTACCCCACTAATCATATTATGTATTTTGTAATGGCTTTTATGTAAGTAAGCCTCCTAATTGTATACCCTTGTGAAACTATAAAATCATGTATGTAATAACAAAGGTAACTTTATAACTTATAAAATACCCCTTCGGTCTGAATACCTCCCCCTGCCCTCACTACTACCATACCTATTGCTTCTTCTGTGGGATTATCTTTATCTCTCCCCTATCTCAAATTTTAATATTCTGTCTCTTTAAAATGTAAGTTACATATATTTTCTTACTAATTTCTATAATTATTATTTTGTTTTCTTATTTTGATGCCTTTACCTATTAAATAGAGTTATAAACTTTCTAGTTACTTAAGTCTATGGGAGTTGATTATAACATACCCATAATAAAGTACTAATATTTGTGTATATTTGCCGGTGAGCATATAGTTAAATGTGTGTACGTATCTGTGCACAGCTCTTTTTTCTTCTCTGATTCTTAGCTTATAATTAATATATAGATAGCATGTTTTATCGCCCCAGAATTCCATAAGTAAATACTCAGAGCAGTCTTTATAGAAACCACCTAATAAGTAAATAATTAAGTACTTGAATGAATATTAAACTAATTCTATGTAATCTTCCCTTTCTAATGTTGAAAATTAGTATATATACACATTTTATCTATTCTGGTTATAATATCATTTTTAATAATCTTAAATTTTATCTTTATACAACATAACAATATTGTTTATATACAATCACTCGTAGTAAACGATGATAATTTCCTCTGTATTAACATCATAGGTTTTATTAGCATCTTGCCCCTTTAACTGGTAATTAACATCTTGATTTGGGGTCTTCCTCTACCCAGCTTCCTTTATAGACAATTACTTTATACAAAACCTAAAATCCTGACAATATTTATGACCATACCCAGCCATGTGCTGTCAACCCACTCACGCCCTCCTTTTTACACAGACACAGACTTCTAGTCTTAGATTTGGTAGTTGATAATAAGACTGATAAATTAAAAATGAACTAGAATCCTTTACGAGCTATGGCCCCTACAAACTTCATATATTTCTTATAAGTGTAGTATATTCTTAGCTGCATTAGTGACAACATGGACTCTTTCCCTACTCTTGCTCTATTAGAGCATTTGAATAAAATTATATTTATGTGTCCAACTGATTAAAAAATTTTATTTGTTTATTTATGCAGCTGATGATGGCCCAGCATTTAAATTGATGTAATGATTGCATTGTTCAATGAAATGGAGTCACTTGAAACTGTCGTACTGCATCACCTCTTGATATCCTGCTGCTTAATTTGATTATATATATA
>NC_069003.1:20661083-20661709 GCF_001194135.2 Octopus bimaculoides
GAGAGAGAGAGAGAGAGAGAGACAGACAGACAGACAGAGAGACAGACAGACAGACAGAAAGAGAATATGAACTACACATTTGAAACTGTTTGATAAAGAACCTTTATAGAGAATAGACATACAAACACTACAAGATGAGGTTCTATAGTCAGTTTTGACTGCTATTTCTGGCATGGTGGTGTCTCTTTGGTACCCTTAGTTATAATTATATTTATGTTATTATATACCTATAATGATTATTACTTATACGGAATTTTCCATGCAGGCCACTTGATATGATCGTTATTATAAATAATGGTCTTATCCTTTTTATATAAAAAAATATATATTGGCTGATAGACAGGTAGGTAGATAGCTACAGAGAGAGACAGAGAGACAGAGAGAGAGACAGAGACAGAGAGAGAGAGAGAGAGAGACAGAGAGACAGAGAGAGAGAGACAGAGAGAGAGAGATAGAGACAGATAAACAGACAGGCAGATAGATAAACAGACAGACAAACATACAGATAGATAGATAGATAGATAGATAGATAGATAGATAGATAGATAGGGAGAGGTATAGAAGGAAAGAAAAAAGAAGGCATTTACAAATAAAGAAAGAATAAAGAGATATATGACAGGATAGAT
>NC_069003.1:20662190-20663488 GCF_001194135.2 Octopus bimaculoides
GCAATGATAGGCAGGAACCGGACATGAATATAATTCACTGAAACAAAATGCATTGGTTTCTGTTTCTCTATTTCTGTCTTTTTTTAATTATTTCTCTCTCTCTCCCTCCCTTCTCTCTCTCTCTCTCTCTCTCTCTCTCTCTCTCTCTATCTCCTTCTCCCTAAACAATGTCGTCTGTCTCACACAGTTCGTCTCGTTAGGTTCAATAGCGAAAACAAGGACTTCGCTTGTTTGTTTTTCCATTCTGTTCTCCTTGACGTGAAGTAGTTTCGTGTAGGTTCCCAGAGAATTCCATAGATTTCGTTTCACAGAATTTCCTTAGAGACAAGATAGATCGCGGTCGACTGCTTTTGTAGTGACAGTGGTCGCTGGTGATGTCGGCGGCGGCGATAGTAGTGGAGGCGGCGGTGGAGGTGGTGGTGATTGCGATTCTCAGTATTGAACGCTGGATAAATTAAACAATACCATAAGTGAGATTAAGACATTGAAAAGAGCTTTTATGTGTTGAATGGCTTCTCTCTTTCACTTTCTTTTTCCCACCCTCTCTTCCCTGTCTCTCTCTCTCTTTCTCTCTGCTTTATTCGCTCTCTTTTTCTCTCCCTCATTCTCTCTGCTCTACTTTTTCTCTCTTCCACTATATACCTATTTATGCATGCATATCTATGCACACATACATCTACGTATATATATATATATGCAAACATTATATATGTTTGTGCTTATGTGTGTACGTGTACGTCTCCCTCTAAATGTATGTATGTATATGCATGTATATATATATATATGTATGTATATGCGTGTATATATATAATGTATGTTATGTATATACATACATATATACACATACATTTAAGTATATACATACGTATATACCTAAATTACATACCTACACACATACTTAGATACAAGCATACATGCATATATACATACTACAAGCATAAACACATATATTCATATCAACATATACGCATACATACATACATACATACATACATACATACATACATACATACATACATAAGACTATGTACACGGTTTCAGGCAATGTTTGCAGGTAGGAAGTTTCAATGGGCGATAAGGAGGAAGATGTTCTAGTGAAGTACAATCCAAGATGGCGATTGTGTTACATATCATCTGCAATGAGTTCGTAAATGAATGGAGTCCACTTCTCAACACAAAAAGATAATGAGGCTATACTGCAGTAGCTGTAGTATGGTACACTACGTGTTTTAAATATACACATACGTAAGCACACACGTACATGTGTGTATATATATATATATATATATATATATATA
>NC_069003.1:20663498-20668337 GCF_001194135.2 Octopus bimaculoides
AGCACTCAACACATTTGGTAGGAATTACGTATAGTTTTAATAACAATTGGACATAGCTTCATATGTTTCGTGGGTGCGTAGGAAACATCCATCCGAACAGAAATGTTTCTGGAAATCATCTCTGGAAATCATCTTAAAACTCCAAATTTGCTCCTAGGACCTGATAAAATCGACCTGTTATACACGCCCAAGAAGCTTTAAGTTTCGTAGCCCCGAATAAAAACTGTTATCAATATACATACATGCAAAGGCGGTGAGTTAGCAGAATCATTAGCACGCCGGGCAAAACATGTACTTAGCGTCATTTCGTCCGCCCTTACGTCCTGAGTTCAATTTCCATCAACTTTGCCTTTTATCCTTTCAGAGTCGATAAAATATGTACCAGTCGAGCATTTGGGTTGATGTAATCGATTGAACTCCACCTATCTATCTATCTATCTATCTATCTATCTATCTATCTATCTATCTATCTATCTATCTATCTATCTATCTATATATATATATATATATATATATATATATGTGTGTGTGTGTGTGTGTGTGTGTGTGTGTGTGTATGTATATATGAGAGTTTTTGGTATCTAGAAGAGCCCCCAGGTAAGGCTATGTAAGTGCTACAGAAAGACCGTAGTTAGACTCCCGGTTCGATAATAGTATGAGTGAGGAGTCTAATGCGGGTCATGTGTGAGCATGTATATGTTAAATGAAATGAGACAAAGCCAAGGCAGTGTGAAATTTCTAGGACATTTATAAAAAGAAAGGTAGTCTTACAGCTGTTTCAAGGATATGAGGGATATCCCTTCATCAAAGACAATACGAGAGAGTTAAATATAAAGAAATAGTAGAGTTCAATAAAAAAGTTATTTTGGAAAGGGAGAGATATAGGAAGTATAAAGGGAAAAAAGAAAATAGAAATAAAAAATATAGGTTGGATGTTACAGTTGCAGTTTCATTATTCAAGGAAAATGCTGTGTAGAATGGGTAGAAAAGCTTCTTGTTCATAGTATGTAAATTTCGATGGGAGTTCATATTTTGTTATATGAATAATATCTCATTTTATTTAACACATACAAACACACGCGCACGCACGCACACACACACACACACACGCCCCAATAATAATTGGTCTTGTTGTCAGTCTGGTTAAGCTTGGATTTTCAGGAAAAGAAATCAATCAACTAACTCACACATTACAAATACAATCTGTAAGTGGAACAGTAAAAACATGCAAGACTTTTCTCAAGTTTAAAATATAACATTGCTTTCGTTATCTACATTCCAACGATGGAGCTTTGTATCTTTGTTGGAAACCGGTTCCTTCCTCAGCAGAAACCATTTAAATAACTAAATAGAAGATAATTTACACACACACACACACACACGTATTATTTCTACATCTTCACCATCATCATCATCATGATTGTCGTCGTCATCATCATCATCAGCACCATCATGACTACCACTACCATCATTATCCTCATCATCATTATCATCAACAACACCAACAACTTAGCTTACCAGATCCAAAATATGACCACTCAGCTGACTGATTCCACCAAATAAAAGTAAAGAAACAAACGTGTCCGATCGGAATTTGAACTCAGAACTGTATGGTTTCACGTCTAAATATAGACCATAGATTTAATCGAGCCTTCACTCATTAATGTCTAAAGCAGCTATTTTACTGATGATTATAAATTTAATATCTGCTCTTAATTAACTGATAAACGAACGAAATTGGGTTAATTAAAACAAAACACACATGCAAAAATAAATCATCTTTTAATGAAATCATCTCGTTTTGATGATTTGGAAATGATTACACACCACCCCAACTTGTGTGTTAGGAGTAGAAAAGAAAAAAGAAGAAGAAACAAACAGGAAAAGATAGAAAAAGAGGAAGAAGAAGAAGAGAAGCTACTGATACCGGAAGTTGATGAAGACGCTATTTCCTGTCTGAAATATCAAATCATGAACAAATTTTGGGTAGATAAATATCTTGTCAGAGTTTTTTTCTCTTTCTCTACTAGGTTCCTTTGAAATAATAATAATAACAATAATAATAATAATAATAATAATAATAATAATAATAATAATAATAATAATAATAATAACAACAACAACAACAACAACAACAACAGCAGCAGCAGCAACAACAACAACAACAACAACAACAACAACAATAATAATAAATAAACACCTGAAATAATTCATTAGCAAATCTTATGTAAGCATGGATCATTTTTGTTGCTGGTGCCGTTGTGGTAAAAATACCATTTAGCATTATGATAATGATGATGATGGTGTTGATGACGGTGGTGATGTGGGTCGTGATGATGATGCTTGTGATGAGATGATAATGATGGTGGTGGTGATGATAATGATAATGGTAATGATGGTGGTGATGATGGCAGTGACGCCGGTGATGGCTGACATTGTTGTAGAAGTTATATTTGTATTATAGTCACGACCGTTCTGTCAGTTTCTTTACACGGGGCTACGTTACCCATTTAAGACATGTGTGCTTTAAGGAACCGCCCAGTGGGCAGAGTAGCGCGAGTGGACTTAAAGCTAAAAGTAAGTGGCTTCAGAAACACATGGTTGCATAAAATCTGCTTCGTTGGCTTTTCGGAGTAAAGGTTTTTTTGTCGTCGTCCATCTGTGGTTCCCCAAGTCCACAGGCACACTTTCTATACCTCCTAACCGCATTCACCTACCACAGTCGTACACCTTTTGATAAATTTACTGGAAGTGAGCACTTACTGGTCTCTTCAATATCACTTTCCTGTCGAAGAAGAACTTAGAAACTTTATTCTGCAAGCTGGCAGAAACGTTAGCACGCCGGGCGAAATGCTTAGTGGTATTTCGTCTGCCTCAAATTCCGCCGAGGTCGACTTTGCCTTTCATCCTTTCGGAGTCGATAGATTAAGTACCAGTTACGCATTGGGGTCGATCTAATCGACTTAATCCCTTTGTCTGTCCTTCTTTGTCCCCTCTGTTTAGCCTCTTGTGGGCAGTAAAAAAATAAGAAACTTTATTGAGGGCTTGACAGGAGGAGGTGTTGTCTGGCCCTAATGCTTTCAGTCTCGTCAGATACGCAGCCTCTTTGCCTCTAGCCATCAGACAGAGGATAAACCGCCCGCTTAGCCCTACAAGAAATATTTTCCTAGTATAGACATGTTGTA
This sequence comes from Octopus bimaculoides, assembly GCF_001194135.2. Classification (NCBI taxonomy): domain Eukaryota; kingdom Metazoa; phylum Mollusca; class Cephalopoda; order Octopoda; family Octopodidae; genus Octopus; species Octopus bimaculoides. The sequence continues at coordinate 20,666,684 of NC_069003.1, forward strand.
GTTGCTGTTGTTGTCGTTGTCTGAGGTTAGTGAACTGACTTCATCTACTCCCTCGTATATACCACCTTGTGTCTATGATAGCGGCCATTTCGTCCGTCCTTACATTCTGAGTTCAAATTCCCCCGAGGTCGACTCCGCCTGTCATCCTTTTCTGGTTGATAAAAATAAGCACCACTTGTGTACTGAGGTCAATGCAATCGAATAGCCCCTCCCCCGAACATGCTGACCTTGTGCTAAAATTCGAAAGCTATATTTTTATTATGAGTTTTCTTCTTACAATTTCTTCCCATTTCTTGCCGAGTATCTTCTTGATGCCTAAGGCAAAGAAACTCACGTATTTATTGATAGGTTATTATTATTATTATTATTATTATTATTATTATTATTATTATTATTATTATTATTGTTATTATTATTATTATTATCACTACCGCAAATTAACTTTAGTCACACACATGTCAACGAATCAGCAAAGAAGCCTGTGTGTGTGGTTCTTCGATATTCCATTAACAGCAGCCTAACCTCCCCCAAATCGCACACCTCTGCCATTTTAAAAACAAACTGAGTTTGAATAAGGTCTTTCGAGAATGAATTCCTTGAAAGGATGCTCATGGTGAGAACGCTTTTAATCTTATGTGTACCGCATCAAAGCCAGCTTGGGATAACAATAACAACAATAACATCAACGACAACTACAATGAATTGAGATGTGATATGTGATGGAAAATGTCTGTTTAGTTCCAAGTCTTGCATGAAGTGGAATGTGACAAATTATTCGAGAATAATGGTAAACAAACGAAAACAGGGACAAAGTTATTTGTCAGCTCTTCAAATATCAGAATGGCATTCCGTGCGTATGTATGTGTATGAGTGGATGCGTGAGCGTGTGTGCATGTATGTGTATGTGTATGTGTGTGAGTGAGTGTGAGTGAGTGAGTGTATGTGTGAGTATGTGAGTATCTGTATGTGTGTATATGTGTGTGTGTGTGTGTGTGTGTGTGTGTGTGTGTGTGTGTGTGCATTCGTGTGTGTCTAAATGTCTGCAGGGGTGAGCACATGTACATCTACACACAGCTGCCGCCACATACATAAACATACAGGGGTGGAAAAAAAGTAGGGATACAGTTGCTTAATATGAGTGGAATGTTCTTTCCATTTCTCTATTTATTTTTAACACCTAAGCGTTTCATGGCGACTGAGAGATTTGCAGAAGATGTATAGTTCATTGGAAGCCATCTTTTTTGATTTCTGAAATAGAGAAATGAAAATAACATTCCATTCATATAAAGCAACTGTATCCCTACTTTTGTCCACCCCTGTAAGTTTATGCATGTGGCGGCAGCTGTGTGTAGATGTATGTATGTGTGTGCGTGCGTCTTGGTGCGTCTGTGTGTCTGTAATTGTGTGTGTGTGTGATTGTACGCTTCTCTTTGTATTTTATTTTCATCTGCGTCTCATAGTTATGAGTATGTATGTATGTATGTATGTATGTATGTGTGTATGTATGTGTGTATGAATGTATGTGTGTATGTATGTATGTGTTGGTTAGCTGTGTGTGTATGTGTAGGCAAATATATGTGTGTGAAAAGAGGAGACGTGAGAAAGAAAGTGTAAGAAAGTGAAGGAGAGAGAGAGAATTAAGATGATGATGATG
>NC_069003.1:20670511-20671093 GCF_001194135.2 Octopus bimaculoides
ATATATGAATATATATATATATACATATATACATACGTACATATATATATATATGTGTGTGTGTGTGTGTGTGTATGTATGTTCTTGTATGTGTGTACATATATGTGTCTATGTATGTATACATGTGTAAGTGTATGTAGGTTTCGTAGAACAAACAGAATGAATAGAATTCAAAATGTGAATTTTGAGATTGCTAGTGTTAACAATACCCGCAAATAAAATACAGACTTGAGATGTAGTGCTCCAAGTGAGCTATATTTCACTTAATAGAGGCAATGGAAGTGGAAACGAGAAGAACATAATTAATAACCACACTCAAAATCAAATATATAAATATAAAAATACATATAAATAGATAAATATCGATGTGACACATAAAACACAGTGAATTTTAGATTTAAAAGTTATAATACATTGAGATGATAAAACATTAAAAGGAAGTACTTAAATACCACGAAAATAATACAAAAATTAAAAAATTCCATCTACGATCCGTTTCAGAGACGTGCCAAGTAATATGATATATTTCATATTTTTAAAACTGACACTCCCCCTCATCAGGATGTTTTCACAATACAGAAA
>NC_069003.1:20671650-20675438 GCF_001194135.2 Octopus bimaculoides
GAAAACGAAAGACGAAGACAGGTGTAGGAACATCAAGCAGGTGTATTGCTTTAACGCTCGAGAAGAATGAAGAAGTTTAAAAGTCTTTTACGTTTCGATCCTACGCTCTTCGACAGAAAGGATTGAGAGGAAAAAGAAGGAAATTGAATGAAAGAAAAAAATGCGGAGAGATAAAAAAAAATGTTCAACGGTCCAGCATGACGAGATGACCGGAAAAAAGAAGCCGAATTAAAGGGAGATGATAATGATAATAACGATAATAACGACCCCTAACGAACTACGGTGCGCAAGCAGTGCGTGTATTTGAGAACGGTGTGTGTGAGTGTACATGTGTGAATGGGGCGAGTGTGTGAGTACGTATGTGTGCGGGAGTGTGTGTGTGTATGTGTAGATATGTGTATGGACGTGCGTATATATGTGAGGCTAACGTGTGTGTTTGTGTTTGTTGTGTGTGTAGCAGTTGATGTGTGCTTGTTCAAGTGGCGTCTGCACGTGTGTATGTGTGTGTATGTGTGTGTCCGTGTCCGTGACCATATAGTGTGCATGTGTATAGTGTATGTTTGTGGGCGAAAGTTATCTGTATCTCCGCGTGCTGCGTGTGTATCTATATATTGTCTGTGTTCAGGTATTATACATTTGTGTAGGTGTGGGAGTGTGCATGATGGTGTGTGTTATGTGTACTGAGTTAAACAGTGTATGAAGCTGCTCGTATAGTGGTATGTGTGGTGACGCTATTGAAGATTTGTGTGGGTGTGTAGATAATGGTGTGTGGTGTGGGTGCTGAGAAGTGTTTAGTGCTAGTGTGTGTGGAGTGGCAAGGTGTTTGTGGGTATGTGTGTATGTAACAGTGTGTGAAGTGAGTAATGAGTTCAACAGTGTATGGGTGTTTGTACAGTGGTATGTGTGTGTGTGATGAAGGTACCGACGTAGGCGGTATGCAGGTGTGAATGTGAAGAGGACAGCTGAATGTGGGAGGTGTGTTGGAATCCGTGTGGGGTTGATGTCAGATGAAGGAAGGTAGTACGTTGAGCCCTTATGGTGCAAAGGAACGAAGAGAAAGGATTAATTCCTGTTCCCGGCGAAGGCGGGAATCCGGGTGGCCCCCTGTACAGAGACTGTCCGAATACAAACAGATGTTGTAGCGAATGACCAGTAAGATCGGAAGTGGTGCGAGACCGGGATGTCATTGCCAAGTATGATGTCTCAGCAGTGCACCGCGAACCGGTCAGCCAAGCAGCATCCCGTTTGACCAATGTACAGTGAAGCACAGAGAGAGCAGGAGATACAGTAAATAACATTACTGGAGGTGCAGGTAAAGGAGTTGGTGACGTGACGGGTGCCAGTGAGGATAGTGGTGTTGAAGAGGTAGGGACAGGTGCGACAGCGTGGGCGAGAGCAAGGAAAGGAGCCAGGAGGTCACGCAGGTTATGGGCTCATTTGAAGGAGGGAAGGGGTAGATTAGGGAAGATGTACTAAGTGAAGGGGTCGGACTGGAGTCGCCGGAAGGCTCAGAAATGGTGAGTTGGAGGGGTAGGGTGGAGGTATGGCAGGTGAGGGGTGGTAGGTGAGGGGAAACACGAGACGGATAAGAGTGGGGAGGGTGCGAGGAGAAAGAGCAGAGACACGATTCACAGATCGTGCCTGGGCAAGGGCAGCATGGTTAATGGTGAGGGGATATCCACGTAGGATGAAAGGGTAATCCATGAGTTGATACTGGGTCTCAAAGCTGTGGTCGTTACTACAGAGCCTACATAGACGGAGGAATTGAGAGCAGGAGATGGAGAGCTTTGTGTGGGTAGAGTGGGAGGAGAAGTTAAGGTAGGAGTGCGAGTCTGTATGTTTGTAGTAGATGGAGGTGGTGAGAGCGGAGTGGTGTATGTTGATAGAAATGTCGAGAAATTCGATGGAAGAGAAAGAGATAGTGCAGGAGAATTCGAGGACAGAATGGAAGGATTGGATAAAGGAGGTGTGTGTATGTGTGTGGGTGCGTGGGTGAGTGTGTATATGTATGTATGTAAATGTATATATGTTTGTGTGTTTGTGTGTGTTTATTGCATCGCTCACAAATAGACTTGAACCCGTGCCCCCTAAATCATTTCACTGTAATTAGATATTCGTAACGTCTGATATACTAACGACTGTGCTATGCATAAGTACACGCGCGCACACACACACACACACACACACACACACACACACACACTCAAACGCATATACACAATGCGTGTTTATATTAGAAACGCTTAATCAGTTACCGATAAAATCTCACTAAAGATTATGTCTGACTCAGCTGATTGGCTCTAGTTTCTGTCAACGGTGGAGGGATTGAACAACATCCAAAGCCAGTTAACCTGTTTAATACCACCAGTTGTAAATTGTAGCGCCAATGAAAATAGTGCGTAGGTAGTTTAACCATAATTGTTACTAAAAATATTTGAGATCAACATCAGTTCCGTAAATTAATTGTTTGCATCAATTCACTGCTATTAGTGTTGCATCAATGCATAACATTAATCTTCTGAATAATAATCCTGTATTTAAACACTCACCATCCCTCTAGCACTCTCTCTCATACATTTTCAACTTCCAAGTCACTCCGTGTTTTACAATATGTCTTCCCCAATATATCTGACTGCTGTCTGTTTGTCTCTATCTCTATCTTTATCTCTCTGTGTGTCTTTGACCGTGTGCTGGTCTATCTCTTCTAATTACAAGCCTGCAGGCAAATCTCACTTTGATGGTTTCATAAATAAACGAAGAAACACTAAACAGTGATTTTTCACTCAGTTTGATTTCATCATTAACGCGTTAAGTGAAGAAATAAAATAAAATACAAGATCGGTCGAAGTCAATAATATGGTTACAAAAACAGCTTTTTTCTTATTTTCTTTGTACAAAACGACTCGAGATAATCGTTTGATTGATAGAACAAGCGTAAGGTAAAATCAATATACACGGGCGAAGAAAAATATTATATAACTTGAAGCATTTTCATGGTAGTTGGACTGAAGTCATTTGTGAATGGATATTTATTAGAAGGATGTTGTCCTGTAAAGGTCGACTGCTTTTCAAACAGAGTCTGTAGGTGTCGTTTGACTGGACACAGTTTGCTTGATGTCGTCTGGCTGAACGGAATATCTCGATGTTAAATGTAGTGTGAGATTTAATACGATAAATATTCGATAACGGTCTGTCTGTTTCCTTTTCTGTCAATGTCAACCTGCCTCCTTTTCTTTCTTTGTCTATGTGTCTCTGTCTCTATGTCCCTCTGTTACCCGTCCCCTCTCTCCAAAGGTTCGATGCTGCTGATTCAGTGACAGAAAAAGATTAAATTTTCGTCGCTTGGAGAATCGCACAATTTGGGGGGGCAACGAAGCGAATCATAAAAGTTTAATGAATACAATAAATCACCTCTACTTTCGTTGAGACCTCTTTCTCTTGTTTGTTTATCAAAACGTACTCAACTGCACAAATATATGTACGTATACACACAGATACAGATCTGTCTATATTTATCCACCCCCCTCTCTCTCTCTCTCTCTCTCTCTCCCTCACTCACTCTCCCTCCCTCTCCCCCTCTCTCTCTCTGCACACACACACACACACACACATATATATAAGTAGTAAAAGGGAATAATAAAATTCAGGCAGATATCTAGAAAGTACTCAGTGTTAAACTGATTTGGTCAACTAAATCAAACGATCAGATACCAATAAATTCAAATAGAATAAACTGCCAAGGTAATTCTTCATGTATGTATTTTCTTTCATATCTTTTTCTTGTTTCA
>NC_069003.1:20675972-20679751 GCF_001194135.2 Octopus bimaculoides
GTGTGTGTGTGGTGGATGTGTGTGTGGTGGATGTGTGTGTGTAATTATGTATGTATGTATGTATGGTTGGATGGATAGATGGATGAAAATATAAAAACTACAGATGTTCAGTACAGTCAGGCATTTTAAGGCGTAGAATAATGCTAGAGCAGTGTGTCGTGAAAACATATGCAGGAAAACACACACACACACGCATATAAATATATATGTGTATATATATGTATGTATATTTTTGTATGTATGTGTATTATGTGCGCGTGTGTGTGTGTGTGTGTGTGTGTGTGTGTGTGTGTGTGTGTGTGTGTGTGTGTTTACGCATATGTTTTCACGGCTGTGCTTTAAAATTATTTCATCTCCTGAAATATCTGACTGTACTCAACATCTGTAGCTTACACACACACACACAGACACACACATACACACACACACACACACACACACACACACACACTTACACACACTTACTCTTATATGTGTGTATATATATATATATTGTGTATGTATGTATATATATATATATATATGTGTGTGTGTGTGTGTGTTTGTGTGCGTGTGTGTGTATGTATGCATGTATATATGTATGTATATGTATATACATCTCAGAACAAAACACTGGTAGAATTTTTGGTATTATTTATTTCCTATTACATATTATGTAAACCGGCTCTCAAATCATCCCCACTGTGAAGTTAGATCAGATATAAACAGTATCTCCAGGAGGATATCTATGCTTTCAGCTAACGAAGAAATATTCATACAAAACGCTGAATATTATAATGTTACCTTGGCTAGAGCTTGTAACGCTGATAAAATTACCTACCTCCCTGAGTACTGCATCTGTATGAGAAACTGTTATAGCAGTGCTTTTCACACCGCTAACAAGAGTAAACCTGGTACCCCTGCTACTAAAGCGAGCTCTTGCCGCTGTATAAACAAAAATAAAGCACTAGGGAGCATACACCAGAACAATAATAGCACAATTATTACATCTAGCTTGTGTAAACATAACTTTGTACAATAATAGTAATGTGCATGTTTCTAGCGACACCAAAGGTTGTAATAATTTTATAAAACCTTCAAACCCTTTTCGTTATGTTAATCTGAAAAAAATGTCAATGTAATAGATGTTGATCATGTTGGCGTTAACACAAGTAATATAAATAATTAGATTAATGCTGATAATGATAATAATCTCAGTAATTACCAATAATAATACGATTGACGATAATAATAATAATAGTTATAATGGTAACAATATTGTTTATATGGAAATGGTAACACGAGCAATGATAACGACTTTACTAGACCTCTATACTAAAATAGAGAAAGCTGCTTGTTAATTAGGTATATAACAATTACTAAAAGTACTAAAAGATAGCAATTATTAAGAGTTGACCGTTTGGAAATATTTTTATAAATTCATGTTCTTAGAAATTTCCTATAATTTCGATTTCTCGAGTTTCTTGATTTTTTTAATCTCCAATTTTTTACAAATTCATTGCATTCACTGCATCCAATTCACAAATCTAAATATTCATTGCATTCACTGCGGAGTGTTCCATTCTCATTTGCAAAGTCTCTCACTTTCTCTTTTAAGTTTTCATTCTCTAGTTGGAAAACCTATTATTCTATTAACGTATACGTAATTTATTATTTATCATTCTGTTAATGTATACGTAACTTATTATTTATTGAATGAACTTTTTTTAAATACCCGTATAATTTTTGAACGCGTGATAGCTGTGAGAAGAGCGTGGAAAGTTGGGTAATTACTATTAGAAGACGAGGAAAAAAAATAATTACCGGCAAGTACTCGAAACTTGCACCTTATCCACAGTTTCCAAACACTCCGTACCACCAAGCCAATATATATACAAACAAAGGCGGCGAACTGGCAGAAACGGGCGTAATGATATTTCGTCTGTCTTTACGTTCTGAGTTCAAATCCCGCTGAGGTCGACTTTGCTTTTCATCCTTTCGGGGTCGATAAATTAAGTACCAGTTGCGTACTGGGGTCGATCTAATCGACTAGCTCCCTCCTCCACAATGTCGGGCCATATGCCTAGACTAGAAAAGAATATGTACACAAACAAGTTGCACGAGAGATTTCAACAGTGACACACTCGCGCACACACATAGATACACATACACACAAACGATAGGCAATGAATGTGTGCGCGTGTGTTTGTTGTTCACTGACAAAACTTCGTGCTGCATCACTTTTGCGAAATTTTGTCAGTGAACAGGTCACGGTTCAAAGCGAAGAAAATATTTTGACACTAATGAAATTTTAATGTTGAAGTGAAACTGGTACTATTGTTTTTGCTTCAGTATACGATCTCAGAGCAAGTCACTTGCTAAGCAAGTACATCTCTGTAATTCTTTTTAAAAATCACTCTCAGGCTCTCCAATATTTTAATTTCTAAACAGAAACAATGGGAGGTAGGGAGTGGGGTTGCAAAACATTCATAATTTCTCAAATTTTCTTTTTATAGCATATAAATGTATTTATGGGGAAAATATTGAAAAACATTAATACATGCGAGAGTGCTAAAGAAATGAGGAGGGATGTCTTTGGATATGCAAGAAACAACTAAATTGCTCTCAAATCACTTTTCCCTCTGAAAATATTAACAATTAAAAAAAAAAATTACCAAAAATGCTGATAATAATAATAGTAATAAGTAGTAGTAGTAGTAGTAGTAGTAGTAGTAGTAGTAGTAGTAGTGGGGAAGCATCATAGCCATGTGTTGAAAGGAATTCTTCGGAGTTTGAATCATTCATCTCTGGAAACATGACTGTTTCATTCGGCCTCCTTAAACAAGTCTTATTGAGGGACATTTAGAGTGGGACGGGCTACTCGACCTGAAGAAAATTCTAACTGAGCCCCACCTGAAAGGTCATGCGCTGTTCATCTACCTATTTATTTATCTATCTATCTAGCTAGCTAGCTAGCTATCTGTGTGTCTGTCTGTCTGTCTGTCTGCTTGTTTATCTCTCTCCATATTCAAATCCCGATACTGATACACCCTGATAAGTGAGTATCTAATCCCCAACACTTCCATCCTGTTAACTTCCCACCCCTGTAGAATAGCGATCCTACATGACTTTTAACTTTCACTTTCACAAAATATTACTCTGTCACTTTCTGTCTATGTTTCTCTCTTATCTTTTCTGATGAAAGACAAACGTGCAAAACGCTAAGACACTCTCCATCTCTTCTCTTTAAACTTATATCATATTTGTCAAACTTTGTTCTTTTAGTCTTGTTCCTTTTAATGATTGCCTCCTCTGACTATTTTATTCACGTATCTATGAATCTATGAATATATGTCTTTTTTGTTTTATTTTAAAGTATAATTTCCTAGGGGAAAAGATTGTTTCTAACGAAGAACGAAACGAAAGCTTCCTTTCTGGAATCTGGACGATAACAACGATATTTGTAACACTTCGAAGTTTCAGAAAATCTGGCACACTTTTACTGTTCCACTTACAGATTGCGTCTGTAAAATTCATATTAGCGCTTTAGCTGATCTTCCTTTGCTTGAAAGTCCTAACTTTTAGTGTTTGTCATTTAAACAATTACTTACTTAACGAAATGCAACACAAATTATTCAGTTGAAACGCGTGAATTTATAATCAGGATAGAGGAGAGGCAAGTTTTGAAGACGCTGTCCATAGATATCCTTCTCGTTGAATTTGGAAGCGATGTTCTCATCTGCAAGGCATATTACACACACACACACACACACACACACACACACACACACACACACACA
>NC_069003.1:20681718-20683858 GCF_001194135.2 Octopus bimaculoides
ATATATATAGTGTTTCGTTAATTGTCATTAAGGTGTGTGGGGAAACAGTGTATTGTGTTGGTATCCAAAACAAATCGATTGAATTATATTGAAACCTTACGAAATGCAGCGAATCAATCGGTTCGATATGTGTCTTTTGTGGCTTCTAATATTGCTGTTGTCAAGTTGCTGGTGGTGGCAGTGATGATGATGATGATGATGATGATAATAATGATAATGATGATGATGATGATGATGATGATGTTGACGTTGATGAGTGTCGTATTGGTGATGGTGGTGATGGTGGTGGTGATGATTATGTTGGTGACGACGCTTATGATAATGACGATTACGACGACGACGATAAATATGAAGATTATGATGATGATGGTGATGATGCTGATGGTGCTAGTGGTGTTGACTGTGGTGGTGGTAGTGACAACGATGACGATAATGGTGGCCATGATAATTACAACGATTAACTAGTTGTCTTGTAAGTTCAATTTACACAGCCTCTACAATCCAACAATGGCTCCAACCGATCAATATGTTTTGTTTGCGAATCCATTGGTGTCCTGTCCTGTAGCATTGACAGTTGTATGGAGACGCGGTGCAACGCGGCGCGACGTCTGTGCGAGACAGTGGAAGCAGAGCGATCATTAAAGTCAGTTTGATTTGGCTAAAAACCTTTCCTTACTTCCACAGAGACAAACCATAAACACCGAAGAAACATTAAACTTTGATATTTGATCAGTATACGTGAGTGTATGTTTGGTAGCTGGACCAGATTTACAATTAAGGGTTTCTTTCAAGGGCTGCAGTTTTGGGACACATAATTCAACGAACAACTTTTCTCCCCAGGTACACATTAACCACGACAAACAATTTCCCAACAAATTTCTTCGGACAATTTATAAAGCTATCATCACAACACTATATTAAGGAAAGAAAAATATTTTTAATAGGTGCAGACGTGACTGTGTGGTAAGAAACTTGCTTCCCGACCATGTGGTCTCATGTTCAGTCATACTGCGTGGTACTTTGGACAAGTATCTTCTGCTATAGCCCTGAGTCGACCAAAACCTTTTAAGTGGATTTGGTAAACGAAACTGAGAAGCTCGTCGTATATATATATATGTTTTTTTTTTGTTTTTGTTCTTGTGTTTGTCCCACCACTACCATTCTTTGATATTCGCTGTTGGTTTATTTACACCTTCATATTCTAGCGATTCGGTAATAGTAATCAATAGAACAAGAATCAGACTTTTAAAAAAATATGAACTGGGGTAGATTTGTTCGACTAAACCCTTCAAGGCGGTGCTCCAGCATAGCCGCAGTCGAATGACTAACATAAGTAAAATCCAATGGATTATAAGCTTAAAAAATAGTTAAAAAAAAAACAAACTCAACCAAGGAACTGAATATAAACACTTTCAGATTCCAGCAACGCCATAATCCCCAACATAGTCACGGGAGGAAGTTTAGAGATTAAGAGAAAAAAAAAATATTAAACGTATTACAGGTGTATCTCACAGTATTTATGGTCCGAGGGCCTAGAAAAGCTTAATTTGGCTCTGAGTAGGAATTCTTCAATCCATTATGGCTTAGTGTATTGCCGTGATGGAGTCTGTTGGACTGTATCTTCTACTGAATAATATACTGCTGATTACCATTGGATACAATTATATTCCATTAAATCCAAGATTGCTCACTGATGGATAACCACCATTTATCCCCAAGCTATTGTCTCTTTGAGGTTACATCTATCTATCTATCTATCTATCTATCTATCTATCTATCTATCTATCTATCTATCTCTATTTATCTCCCTATCTATCCCTCTATGTCTCTCTCTCTCTCTATCTCTATTTGTCTATCTGTCCTGTCTGTCTATTTACATATCTGTTTATCTATCTATGCCTCTATCTCCCTATTTATCTTCCTATTGGTCTGCCTTTCTCTCTCTTTCTCACTTTCTCTTTCCTTCTCTCTCTCTCTCTCTCTCTATCTATCTATCTGTCTATCTATCTATCTATCTATCTATCTATCTATCTATCTATCTATCTGTCTGTCTGTCTGTCTGTCTATCTATCTACCTATCTATTTGTCTGTCTGTCTGTCTTTTTTTCTCCATCTGTGTATCTATTTGTGTGTTTATGTG
>NC_069003.1:20683989-20684880 GCF_001194135.2 Octopus bimaculoides
GTGTGTGTGTGTGTGTGTGTGTGTGTGTGTGAGTGTAAACAGAGAACAGATTTTTTTCAACACAGAGATATATCATATGTAAAATAAATCATGATATCTGGAAACCTGCCAGGACTTAGCTCTTCATACTTATTACACCCTACCATAATGATTTTATCAGTTATAAAAGTATTCCTATGATACCTTTCGACCTACTGCAATGTGCGTGCAAGCAACACAGCAATATTACCGTAATTTCATTCTGATAATAAGACAATGAAGATTTTGAAACCTAGATATACTACTAAATTTAGGAACGCCATCGTTCCAAAGTAAGCATAAAAATACTATATGGGAATATGAAAATTATTTAAGAATATCAAACTAGAATATCAATTTGAAATAGTGCCCCCACATACACACACATATATATTGGTGACTTGTATTATGTGTATCTGTCCGCAGATTTTCGTTTCAGTTTGCCTTGCAATGCGTATCATCTCAGTAATATTTTCTATCACTAGTGCAAGCAGAAGAATAATCCCAAGATATAAAAATCTTTGAACTTTAAATGCATCGGAGCTAAGGTGATTCTTGTCTTCATGGCTAACGTGGGTCATTCCATGTTTAATGTCCTGTTCCATTTTTGTGTTTCTCACTCTCAAGTTCATCTCACAGTTGCTGAGTGAAGCATCATCTGTGATATTTCTAGTGTCTTAGGGGTCTTCAACATCAGACCCACACGCCAGTTGTCATCGTTAGAGTTGATGAAGACCCAGTTTGCATCCCAGTAGCAGGAAGTCACGTGTTTTCCTTCTTTATGAGCAGATCGGTGCCCATTTCATATATATATATATATATATATATAATTTGTTTCAGTCATAAGACGTCGGCCATTCTGGGGCACCTCCT
>NC_069003.1:20685325-20685876 GCF_001194135.2 Octopus bimaculoides
TATATATATATATATATATATATATATATATATATATGACGAACTTCTTTCAGTTTCCGTTTACCAAATCCACTCACAAGACTTTCGTTGGCCCGAGCCTATAGTAGAAAACACTTGCCCAAGGTGCTACGCAGTGAGACTGAACTCGGAAGCATGTGGTTGGGAAGCAAGCTTCTTACCATACAGCCACACCTGTATGTATGTATGTATGTATGTATGCATATGTATGTATGTATGTATGTATGTATGCATGTATGTTAATGTTAGTTTTTAAGTTCAGTTCTAATAAAAACAATTTTACGTTAACCTGATTTTTGTAGAGTAAAAATTTATTATTCTTAAACAAGAAAGTTTTTGAAAGTGACTTCGAAATTTCGGCCAGTTCAACCACGTCGGACTACATTGCGATGATGGCTGAGCAGGACGAAACTTCGAAGTCACTGTCAACAATATTCTTGTATAAGAATAATAAGTATGTGCGTGTGTGTGAGTGTGTATACGTGTGTGTATATGGGTATGTGCACATATATATATATATATATATATATATA
>NC_069003.1:20686859-20687309 GCF_001194135.2 Octopus bimaculoides
TGCCTAGCCTGTGGGGTGGCGTCGTTCGAAGGCTAAAATGATGCAAAGCGCATTGTGACCAGTGATATGTAACTACATTTGATAGTCTTATCGTCCACGTGATCGCGTGATATACTGTTCCATTATAGGTAGGATCAACAAAAAAGTACTCTATCCATCTGCATCAAACTTCTCCGCATTTTCTTACCGTTTTTTCTCATGTTTTTGTTTTTCATAGAATAGAGCCCTGTCTTTCAAATAGGTTTGTCGGTATGCAATGTGCCCGAAAGATCGCTTGGAGACATGTGGCAAGTTATATATATCCGCCAAATTATTGTACTCCTACAACATGAAACTATTTGTAGTCTAGGCACCCTTAGTTGCATTTAGAGATGATTTAATTTTCCTGTATGGTATTACATTGCACCCAGCTGTTTATATATATATATATATATATATATATATATATAT
>NC_069003.1:20687319-20688088 GCF_001194135.2 Octopus bimaculoides
ATATGTATGTATATATACCACACACGCATACACACACGCACACGCACGTGTATATATATATATATATATATATATATATATATATACATGCATACAAAAACACACACGCTCACATAAATAAATCATTTTTATATACGATATACGAATACGTATTGGCAAAGGAAACAAGTATACTACAATCAAAATTGTTGCCACCACCAGCATCACCACTGCTATCAAAGATTCCATCTGAGACCCGATATGAGAACCTCCATGTGGCCCACTCACTCACCCTGCTAAAAATAGCAGTCAAATTTTCAATCAAAGCACCCCTGACAAACCTTGTGGTTTAACAAAATAAAAATGCAAATGAAAGAACTCATTGGATAATGTATTCCTAGATTGACTGTATCGTCACGGTTGAGATGTTTTTTTTTAAGGATGACCTGTGAGGCTAAACAAGAACAACAACAAAACAAAACAAAAAGAAACGAAAGAAAAAACACAAAAACAACAAGAGCGATAGCAATGGCCTTCCTTACTGTTAATATGCAAACGCCATAACATTACCGCCATCTTAGCACCCCAATTACCGCTACTACAGTCTCATACTCGCTAGGACACCCACGAAGGTGGCTCCCTACCCCTAGCTCACCCCACCTCGCCAAGCACTTCCACTCGTGCTATCATTCACTACACGCTTCCAGTGTTTTGTTTTATTGTTTTCTTGGCTAAGTGCCTTCACGATACGGAGTTTAATGCATACTTAACATTATCAGCGCATCCCTTC
>NC_069003.1:20688098-20691083 GCF_001194135.2 Octopus bimaculoides
ATACTAATACATCCTTTTGTTATTTACACCACCTGTCCTCGTCTGTTGTTGTTTTTTCGTATATTCTCCCATATATATATATATATATACATATATACACTCACACACATGAGTAAACATCTTTCATTACTATCCACCCTTGTTTCTTTCACCTTCCTCTGTTTCTATATACACCCACACATATGTCTATGTGCACACACACACACATACACACACACACACACACAAACACACACGCACACACATACTCCCAGAAGCACGCTTATGAGTGAAATTTAGGATTTCTCGGTTTTCTGTGAATCTATTTTGATAAAACTTTTCCCAGTTGGTTTGCACACTATGGCAACACTGTTGTTATGTTTTCATTATTCTGTGTAACGTCCTTTCTTTTTTATGTCAGATTCTTCAGGTTTTGAGTGAACCACGCTAATAGCTTTTGAATGAAAACAGCTCAGCTAGACATTTTATTTGCAGAAAATGAAGGGTAACGATACATATTAAGCATATATTGAATATATATTTAACAGCAAATCATAAAATTATAAAATTTATTGACATAAGGAATTTCGATGGATAACTTCAAAAACCCTATTAGTCATGGAATTTGTCAATTTCTTAATAGTAGCAGGTTGAATTTCCTCTGCTGCAGCTTTGATGGTCGCCCATAAGACATCTTTCGGCGTAAATTAGCGTCCATCGGTATAAACATCTTGTTTATTGATGGACCAAAGAATTTCAATACGGTTGAGATCCGGAGATGCTGGTGGCCACACCATCAACCTTTCACCTTGTATGCCGTAAGACCCTAATAATGTTATCGGTGGTCCTAGCAGAGTGAGAGAGGGCATTGTCATGCATCAATACGAGATTCCTTCGAAGTGAGAGCAGCATGTCATCTAGCCAGGGATCCAAGAACTCCTTCACTTCAGGAGATTGCAATAGGCCCCTGCGGTCACTTTAACACAACATGACTCTTTCATCCTGCTGTTGACGTCGTAAACGTTGGTGACGCTCATCTACAAAATAGAGCCGACAATTTGCCCAACTGTCAGGTACAACAAGGATCGCCATGGTTTCATCAATGAACAAAATACAACTCATGTCTAACGTCATGTACTTTTGGGCCCATTGAAGCTTCAAACTCCCGTGACGGGGCGTTAAAGGTGGCAGTTTCGGGTTTTTCGCACGAAAGCCATGGTCCCGACGATGCGATTTATGGTGGTTTTCGGTACATAAGGAAATCCGGAGGCGGTAAATATGGCTTTGCTTGTTTGTCCAGATTTCCCACGTGACTTGCGGCCAATACTCCTTAAATCCTTAGCTGTCACTGTCTTGGAGGTCCCACAATCGGATCGTTTCTTCATCGTTAAGGCCTTCTCCACGTCCCAGTGTCGTTAGAGAGGAGGGACGCTATTAGCGTGAGTCACCCAAAAACCGAACAATCTGAAATAAAGAAGAAAGGACGTTACACAAAATAATGAAAACACAACAATGAAGTTGCCATAGTGTGCAAACCAGCTGGGAAAAGTTTTATCAAAATCGAATCACAGAAAACCGAGAAATCCTAAATTTCACTCCTAAGCTATTAGCGTGGTTCTGGGTGTATATATAATTTCTGATGTTTCGCCGGAAAGTGATAAATGTCAGAATTCAGTTTATAAATGTAGAGTATTTTTAATATTATATAACTGAAAGGTTCAAAATTTCCTGTACTCCGAATTTAGCTTTTTCAGTCTTTCAACAGGAAAATCTGAGCCTATTTTCTTTTTATTAGAATTATAAAGACGAATACGCACATACTAAATAACATACAACGTAAATTCGTGATTTAATTAAATTATCTTCATTTCCCCAGAACGTATAGCAATTACTTGGTAGCAATTTGTACTAACTTCAAATGAGAAGAATCAAGAATTATCCATAATTGACATGCCATTCATATAAATACAATGCAATTGTCTCGTGTCAAGAGGAGAGCTAAACTCATGTTTCTTCCTCTTTAAGAGTCATTAGCACAGCAATTCTCATACCTTATATCCAATGATAGGAAATTAGACAAAAAATTGTGAAGAGTGACGTTGTTGATATTGGTGGTGATGATTTTGATGTTATTTGGTTCAAGATGATCATGGCAGCGGTGATGGTGGTATTGGTGGTGAAGCTGATATTTCATCGACTCTGAAAAGATGAAAGGCAGAGTTGACCTCGGCGGAATTTGAACTCAGAACGGGCGAAATACCGTTAAACCCGGCGTTCTAACGATTCTGCCAGCTTTCCGATGATGATGAAGATGATGATGACGACGACGACGACGACGACGACGACGACTATGATGATGATGATGATTATGATGATAGTAATAATATTGAAATGTAATTTTATAAGCACAACCATCGGAATTTTCCTGCTTGCTTTTAGTAATTATTTATTTTTTCTTCATGGGAGTATATTTTACTCGACTCTGTAATTTTCTGACAGAGTATCGTTGGCCTTTTTGCTCCCTAATTATGTGCTCTGCTTCACTATTTATAGCTTTCTTCCCAGGAATTTCTTTATTATTATTATTATTATTATTATTATTATTATTATTATTATTATTGTTATTATTGTTTTTGTTGTTGTTGTTGTTGTTGTTGTTGTAGTTGCTGCTGTTATTTTGCATGCAACATTCTGAATATGTCAAGGAATTACTAGTTTATTTTTCGCAATGTTTTCTCAAAAAAATCCAATGCCAAGATCAGTTCCAGCCATACTATGACTTCTTCTTCTTCTTCTTCTTCTTCTTCTTCTTCTTCTTCTTCTTCTTCTTCTTCTCCTCCTATCCCTTCTCCTCTTCCTCCCCTTCTCCATAATCCCTTCCACTTTCCGTCGTAATCCTCCTCTTCCTCCTCTTCCTCCTCTTCCTCCTCTTCCTCCTCTTCCTCCTATCCCTTCTCCTCTTCCTCCTCCTATCCCTTCTCCTCTTCCTCCTCCTCTTCCTCCTCC
>NC_069003.1:20693801-20694914 GCF_001194135.2 Octopus bimaculoides
ACCACCACCACCACCACCACCACCACCACCACCACCACTACTACTACTACTACTACTACTACTACTAGTACTGCTGTTGCTGCTGCTGCTGCTGCTGCTTATGCTGCTGCTACGATGACTGCAACGACCGCCATCTTTCTTTTAAGCACCCCCTATCAAGCACCATTGTCGTCATCGTCGTCACCACGATTAACACGTCCCAGCACCGTCACCACTATTTCGCGCACCACTCTCCTCTTCGTCATCATCACTACTCACCCCAACCCACCGCCATCACTACCACCGCTACCACTGCCACCACTGCCACAACTACCCAATGTCACTCACCACCACCATCCCTTCCACCACGTTCCTTCTCATTAACATCAACTTGATGACGTCATCTGCATGATGATGAGGACGAAGAGCAGGAGGAGGAAGATGGTGGCTGATAATGATGATAGAGGTAGTGATGATGGTGATGATGATGATGATGATATTACTTCCGTTGCCACTCCTACTGCTCCTGATTTCTAACATTGGAACAAGAATACACACACACGCACACACAAAGGCAAACAAACGCACACAAACACACATACACATAAGTACAAACACACGTACACAAACACAAACGCACGCACACAAACACCTAGACAAACATACACATACACCACGTATATACACGTACTCACATCTACTTTTATCCCTTCGCTAATAATCAAAACACTAAAGCTAAAAAGGCAGGAGATGACACATTCATTGGTCAATAAAATAAACATCGGGACAGAAATCGAAAGGTTCTGGCATTTGAAACAGAAATATATCAAAATGTAAAAAAGAAAATAATAATAATTATTATTATTATTATCATTAGTATGTTCTCCGTCACTTTCGAGTGAAAAAAAAAATTACTTATGAAATTAAGTTGAGTATTATTGAAATGTTTTGGTATGACTATAATACTCAGATTTTTTATCTAATTTCTGTTTGGGTATTTCTCGAGGAACTTAGGATCATTCAAATTCTGTTGAAATCAGTTACCTCTTCTCTCAAACTCCAGATATACTTGGAGAGAGATGTTGAATATAACAAATCGTTTTTTTTTTTAGTTTTGATATTTTCAAGTCTTTG
>NC_069003.1:20695053-20696233 GCF_001194135.2 Octopus bimaculoides
TGTGTGTGTGTGTGTGTGTGTGTGTGTGTGTGTGTGTGTGTGTGTGTGCGCGCGCGACGCGTGCGTCCATATTTATATAAAGCTAGTGATTTACTGCGTCGTTGTTAAATAAACTTGTTTCCGGTGGAGTGTTTCCTGCAGATATTTGTACTCTTTAAATTTAATTCTCAGTTTCATTCACGATAAAACTAGGTGTTCGTTGGAATTGCATACACATACACAACAGAACTAGCGTACTGGTACGTTATGCATAAACACGGGAAGAATAGAAGACAAATTTGATTAAATCTGGATTCAAACTCTGGGCGCACCGAGTCGGAACATACACCATGAGGTACTCTTAATTCAGCTGTATACCAACATAAATAGCTCAAAGGCCGAGAGTTTCATGCATTGCACTTTAATGAGTCCAATGCATGAAAAAGCTGTCAACTCTTAAATACCCAAATAATATCTATCTATCTATCTATCTATCTATCTATCTATCTATCTATCTATCTATCTATCTATACTTCCTTCCATCCATCTATCCATCCAGCCACCCATCCGTCCATCCATAATAGAAAATAGATTGAACGATATTATTTATCTAAAAACCATTCGAATTGTTTCTATACATCATCATCGTTTCACCGTACTATATTACTGAAATGTTATAATTAACATACTGTATAGTCACTATCATCCATCAAAGGTGTAAGATCTATTTCATCAGGTGATTATTCTAAATAACTTTTTCGTTAGGTCATACTTTCATTTCACTCTGTATGAGAATAAATACCCAAACCAAAATGCTATTTTCGGCAATTTCAAGACAAACATTACAGATATTATGATCTTCCTGTTGTGTATCAAGTAACTAGAACATTCTTACTGTATGATGACACCAGGTACCCAATAACTGTGGACGAGCTTTGCATAGCATTCAACTAGGTTTTTACCCAAGCATTATTCAACTAACCACGCACGTGCTGTTCGTGAACATTTTCTTTCTCTGGACATTTTCCCTCTTCCTAACGAAGAGTCATGCTCGAAACGTTAAAAGACCATTCCTTTTTCTACCTTTACTAAGCGTCAAGCTAATACATTCCATATGTACGTCCTCTTGATGTTTAGTTATTGCTATTTTTATGTACGATTGTCAATGTTAGATTTCTGATGTTCGATTTGACTATATATA
>NC_069003.1:20696560-20697251 GCF_001194135.2 Octopus bimaculoides
TCTTTATAAACCTAGCACTTATTCTATCGGTTTCTTTTGCCGAACCGCTAAGCTACCAGGACGTAAACATACCAGCATCGGTTGACAAGCGATGTTGGGGGTACAAAACGCATACACACAAAGATACACACATACATACGTACATACACACGCACACACGCACGCACGCACACACAGACACACACACACACACACACACACACACACATATATATATATATATATATACACAACAGGCTTCTTTCAGTTTCGTCTACCAAATTCACCCACAAGGCTTTGGTCGGACCGGGGCTATAGTAGAAGACACTTGCCTAAGGTGCCACGCAGTGGGACTGAACACGGAACCATGTGGTAAGCTACTTACCACACAGCCACTCCTATAGCCACTCCTGCGCCAATATATATATATACATACACATACATACATACATACATACACGCATACGCACACGCACATACGTACGCGCGCACATACACAAACGCACACACATTATATATATAATAATATAAATAATATATATATGCAAATATACATACGTATATGTACATGCTTACATATATACGTATATACATATGCATATGTGGGCACAGGACGTTACACAACGTCAACAACAAAAAATACGAAAATGTGGAATACGAAAAACGAATACATGGAATATGAACTTTTTTTGGAAACAACGAAGGAAACAAA
>NC_069003.1:20697514-20698676 GCF_001194135.2 Octopus bimaculoides
ACAACATCTGTTTCAAAACACGAATCTTGCAAGCCTAATGAAAAAGAAACGAAAGACAATAAACTATATTATTACTTTTAAAATGGTCAGTTGTTATTTAAGGGAAGTTTGCTTACTATTTCTAGCGAGTTGATCGACCACATGCAGGCTTATTGGTTAGGTTGTCACGTTTACTGTGCGTTAGCTAATCACTAATCATTGTGCACAATTAAAAGCTTCACTGGATCTTAGAGCTTAAAATTTTTTCAAGACAAATGGTGGATCTATTGAAAGACAAGGAGATTTTGTTTCTGACAACCTGAAATCAGTGTAACTAGGCGTATATGTCACGATTTGCATCACAATCGACACTTCAATCATATGTGGTAAGAAACAGCTTGATAAAATTCGTAAATTAGTCATAGAGATTCGATTAGTTGGTGAAGATTTGAAGAACAACTATGGAATGCGTCTGGCATTCTTCTCTTTAGTTCTTATAAGCGGAACATATATGTTCATTTAATAGCATACAAAATACCCGATATTTTAAAATATTTGGTATTAATAAGCGAGAAACGCACGGGAACAATGCTGGTGGCTATTTGTTTACGCAGTTTTAATTTTGGCGAATAACCTTTGTTTTTAGTATGTGATCATCTTTCAGGGACTGGATAATCTATTATGAGATAAATAAACTCTTTTATCCAGTTGATAGAAAGGAAGTTCCCGGAAATATTGTTGAGACAATTTGCAAGAGTATACCAATTCGACTTTGTTTTACTTTTATCGCAATCTGCCGAAGTCAACTTTATCGTTATTTCGGGGTTAATAAAAAATAGCAGCAGTCAAGTACTGGGTTCGATGTAAGTGACTTGCCCCTCCCATCAAAACTGTTGGATATGCACACAGGTTTAAGAAACTATAGCTGTTGTTCTTGCTGTTGTTGTTGTTGTTGTGTTGTTGCTGCTACTGCTGCTGTTGTTGTTGTTGTTGTTGTTATTACTATTATTATTATTGTTATTGTTGTTGTTGTTGTTATTATTATTATTATTATTATTATTATTATTATTATTATTATTATTATTCGCAGGACTTTCACGCCCGATACTACTATGGATAACTTTCAGAAATCCTTGGCCTGACAGTGCTGCCAAGGAGCACTGCCAGTTCAAGACAAACTCTA
>NC_069003.1:20701260-20701865 GCF_001194135.2 Octopus bimaculoides
AGAGATAACATAACGAGTTATACAATTTAATTATTACATTTATTGTTCAATTACATACAAAGAACGCACTCACCCAATGTTCGTTATGAATAAACAAAAGTCATGTCCGCCATATATATATCAATGACATTTTACTACGACAGTCCCACAAGACAACAATAATGAAACAATGAACTCAGACGAACCACATGACACACGGAACGTCAGACGAATTACATATCTAACAGTCCATATAACAAGAAGGATTGCATCGTTCGTTATCACATACTTTTGTCGCATTTCATTGTCTTTTCCTTCTCTTTCTTCCCATCTTTATCTAAACCCCAACACGTCTTTTAGTTCTTGTAACGTCTTCTTCGTCTATGCCCTGAAATAGTTATCAAGATCGTCGTCGTTGTTGTTGTCGTATGATTTGGTAGCTATTTCTAGCCGGTAATACAACCACATAGAGACTCATTCGTTCAGTTAATCTCATTTCTGATGAATATATTGGAATGAAAGGTTAGGGTTAGGGTTTGGAAATCCGAAGGGTAAAATGGAGGGATGAACGACTGAGATGGTAAAGATGGTAAAGAATGGAAAATGAAAGGAATGAATAGTTGTTG
>NC_069003.1:20702716-20703548 GCF_001194135.2 Octopus bimaculoides
AATCTAGTTCTGTTCCCTTTTTTTTCTGGAATAAAGATAACAGTCTGTTTTCCATCAGCAGATCTGTCTTTACGTCATTCAACAGCTGGAGAGATCGTGGCTACTGGTATATATATATATATATATATATATATATATATATACATATATGCATATATTTGTGTATGTATATATTTTTGAGTGAGTGTATTCATCTATTTATAGATGTGTGTATATATGTATGTGTGAATGCATGAACACATGTATACATACATGTATGTATGTGTGTACGTATGTACCGTTCATCACCATGATCATCATCAACACCAGCATCATCATCGTCAGTATCATCTTCATCACCACCACCACCACCACCACGAACATCATCCTCACCATCACTATCGCCATCACAATAGACAGACCTATTTATCAACAAATTCTCCACCCCTTCAACCTCCCCCCACCTCCTACATAACCATCGTGAAACGCTCCAAATATTGCCTAAACTCAGCGTCGTTTCATTCACCTGACCTACTCCAGACCTTACAGAACACCAGTTTTACTAGTGTATACCACATGCCTCTAGCACACTATAACCCCATCAAACACACACACACACACACACGCACACAATTCCAATATATGTAGAATCAACAAAAAAGCACTTCATCAAGTGAGAGATATCATTTTTATACACATACCGAAAGTACTGCTAATGCATGACGTATTTTATAAATATACTTATTTAAAGCATCATAAAATTACCCCACATTCACCTCACACTAAATATTTTAAATGACTTGAGATACTTGTATTGCCTTGGCTTTTGTTGTCCTTTTTTCCTCTTATATAT
>NC_069003.1:20704268-20705042 GCF_001194135.2 Octopus bimaculoides
CACACATATATATATACATATACATATATACGACGGGCTTCCTTCAGTTTCCGCCTACCAAATCCACTCACAAGGCTTTGGTCGGCCCGAGGCTATAGTAGAAGACACTTGCCCAAGGTGCCACGCAGTGGGACTGAACCCGGAACCATATGATTGGTAAGCAAGCCACTTACCACACAGGCACTCCTGCGCCTATATATATATATATATATATATACACACACACACACACACAAACACTCACAAGCGTGATCTCCAGCTATCCTCTTCTTAACATCGACACCATCTCACGATGCAACACAACTACCGCAATTGCCTCATTAATGTAATCTAATCTTGTGTGTGTGTGTGTGTATCGCTAATAGACCATCTGCACCATCACCATCATAATTACTAGCATCATCATCATTAGCATCGTTTTCATCACCATCATTACCATCACCAACATCAAATCTTCCCTCTCCTGCTAATGCCAAATGCCTTTTGTCTGCAAGTGTTATCGTTTAATGGCTGATTTCCGGTGCATTAATACCGATACGTTTACTCCTCTATACCACCACCTGCATTTGCATGAGTATCATCATCACCACCACCACCACCACCACCACCACTTATACTACTTATACTATCGGCTGACACTTTAAGTACTAGGGTTAACCCTTCCATAGGCTTCAAATTTTGGGGAGGAATTTGCCTCTACCATCGACACGTCAGTATTTAGCTGGTATTTCATTTTATCAATCCCCGAAGCGGAAAAGTAAAGTTGGCCTTGTT
>NC_069003.1:20706893-20709344 GCF_001194135.2 Octopus bimaculoides
GAGAGAGAGAGGGAGAGAGAGAGGGAGAGAGAGAGAGAGACGCACACAGAGATGCACTTATAAATGAATACATATCTTGCTGTGTGAATACGTGTTTATTGTATATACATGAATAAATCCGTAAATTTGTGTGGGAGAGAGAAGCACATGAAAGGATGCAAGTATATACACAAGCATCTATCTATCTATCTATCTATCTATCTATCTATCTATCTATCTATCTACCTGTCTATCTATCTATATGACTGTCTGTCTGTCTGTCTGTCTGTCTCTCTCTCACCCTCTTTCTGTGTCTGTCTGTCTCTCTTTCTCTCTCTGTCCATCTCCTTGTCCCTCTTAACATTTCCAGTGTTTATAGAGTTATCTGTGTCCTCTTCAATGTGTGTCCCTCCCCAGTCTCTCCCTCTCCCACCTTAATCCGACTCCCTCTATCATATGAAATTCATCAATTCTTATCATGCCAAGTAAAGCAGAAATAAAGAGAGGAAAACGAAGCATGCTTCTTAACACACAACTTAAACGAACACCTCCATTAAGCCAACAAAAATAAAAGCACTAAAAGTACAAAACACAAACAAATATAAAAGATATAAATAATGAGAAACAATAAGGAAAAATAACATAATTATCTAATTAAAACATAAAAAGATTGGTTAATATTCAATTTTAATTTAATATTCCGGTGGCGTTTTAATGCAACATTAAACCAAACATAATAATGTTGCTTCAAACAAACAATATGGTGGCATACCATGCTACCTTAAAAGATGTTTAATCGTTTGTGCAGCCGACCGACCGTCCAACTGCCCGATCGGTAATTTTAAATTTTATTATTTCATTTAATAACTAGTTTGTAGGCATGTACACACACATGCACACACACACATACACGCGCGCACATACACACACATTCACGCACGCACACACACACATGTGTGTATGCACACACAGACATGCATACACATATGCTTGTGCGTGCGTGCATGTGTATGTGTGTGTGTGTGTGTGAAGTAAAGTGGTTTATTTCCACATAGGAAAGAATATAGGAGACTTGGTTTGGGGGTTGAAAACGCACTTAAGGCTCAAAATGAGCTGTAGTTTTAAATTTCCTTGACAAATTTACTGAAATATCATACCGGTTTCAACAATCTCTTTTTTTTCAATTGTAAATAATGAAAGGTTCAAGAGAAGTTTTCTGTTTTTCTATTTCAATGAAATTTATTGGATATTAAAATTTGTTTGAATGTTTGATTTTTTTAAAGTATGTTTTATCGAATTTGCTCTTGTCTTCCAGTTTCTCTTAACCATTTAAAAAATTATTTACCATTGAAAAGCAAAAACATTATTAAAACCGGTATGGTATTTTGATAAACTTGTCAAACAATTTGAAACTACAATTCGTTTTAAGACTTGGATGTATTTTCAACCCGAAAACCAACACTCACATACATATAACGGGCGCAAGAGGACACATCTGTATAATGGAACTGGCTTAATTGTTACTTCCATGAAGCCCCATGTCCTCAAAGCAACAATCATAACAGGTAGTCACAAAGGAGAAAGTGTCTTTATTCCAAAAACTCCTCTCATTCCTACAGATGTTCCATTTGAATTTGAGAGGCTTCAGTTTGAGCGAGCTGGTAGAAACGTTACCACGCCGGGCGAAATGCTTAGCGGTATTTCGTCTGCCGCTACGTTCTGAATTCAAATTCCGCCGAGGTCGACTTTACCTTTCAGCCTTTCGGGGTTGACTAAATAAGTACCAATTACGCATCGGGGACGATATAATTGACTTAATCCGTATGACTGTTCTTGTTTGTACCTTCTGTGTGTAGCCCCTTGTGGGCAGTGAAGAAATAAGTTTCCAGTCAAGCTAAGTTTTGGTATTTCAATTACCAAATCTCAGGATCAATCCCTCAAGGGAGTTGGACTTGATCTCTCTACCACTTGCTTCTCACACGGCCAACTCTATGTTGGTCACTCACGCGTTGGAAGCAGTAACAATTTATTCATTTGGACATTAACAAAAATTTACACAATAAATAATGTTTACTCTGAGGTACTTCAAGATTTACAGATTTTCAGTTCGAAATTCTATCATCGTCACAATCTGGATATTTTGCAATAAAATATATATTGAAATAATTATGACAAAAATAAATCTCTTCAAATTTATTGTTTACTGATTTGAATAAGAACAGCAGGAGCCCGGGCAATGCCGGGTCATTCAGCTAGTCTATAATAATTAAAGTTTGATTCTATATTAATAGGTTTTGACAGAAGTTTTATAACAGTTTTTCTTCAACTGCTTTCCTGATCGTGCGCTGTCTATCTGTCTGTCTCTGTCTTTCTCTCCCACTCTGCCTCTGTCTTTCACTCTCTTTCTCTCAATGCACAAAATAGCATGAACATCAACCCATTTATAGACATATGCTTTATATATATATATAT
>NC_069003.1:20710549-20713231 GCF_001194135.2 Octopus bimaculoides
ATATATATGTATATAAAAGACCTCCCTGAGTCGTAAAGAGAGTTCCCCGGTTTCCATGGCATATAGTCCATTGCAGGATTACCCGTTTTTGCTAGCTGAGTGGACTGGAGCAACGTAAAATGGAGTGTTTTGCTTAAGACTATGATACATAGCCCGGACCAGGAATCGAAATCGCTATCTTATGATCATGACTCCAATACCCCTAATCACTAAGCCACAAACCTTCACATATATACATATACATATTCTTTTCAAAAAAGAATTTTGTGTGTGTGTGTTTGTGTGTGTGTGTGTGTATGTGTGTGTGAATAGAGAGTAAATGTCAAAGACTGCAGAGGCGACGCGAGGTGGAGAGATGATTCGGCCGAGGGCATCTGAGGAGTAGAGATGACAAACCAATCATTTCTGAAGAACAGAGGCCATTGTAGTAGCTACCAATTGAGAGGACACAGCTCAAATTTGTGTCAGACGTTAGTTATTTGATGCAAACTCCATTTTACCATGTTTCTGCACTTCCATTGGTATCATTTTCGATGGTGCTTCCGGCCGTACTTCACTTGATGTTTCATTTTACTGAAACTTAGTTTCATTTCATCCATTATCTATAACCGGTTACAACTGGAATAGTTGAAATGTTTAGTGAGTTATGTGCTGTGGAAGTCTGAATGCATGTATGCTTTTCTTTTCTGTGGCGACACCCTATACGTGTGTGTCAGTGTATGTCTAAGCATTGCGTATGTATGTATATATATATATATATATATATATATATATATATACAGGTAAGTATATATGAATGTATGTGTGTGTGTGTGTGAGTACATGAGCATGAATATGTGTCTGTGTGTGTGTGAAAATGCATGTATGTATGTTTGTATGCATACACACACACACACATACACACACACATATGCATGTATGTATGTATGTATATATGATTGTCACTCATACCGTATAGACGAGCCACCATTATAACCATTTAATAACACTAGAAACCAATAACTTCATTTGAAATTGATGAAACTTCGTAAAATTAACAGCTTTGTGTTGTAATGAAATGATTTAGGAACAGTGACATTCATTACACCATGAAATAAACTTCCCGGTTTCAATGCACGGTCTCAGACCAAATCATTTATCAGACATGTAAGTACGACTCTAAAAAGTGCAAACATTATGGCGTGGTTCTGTGGTTAAGTAGCTCGCTTTACAACTATGTGGTCTTCATTTCAATCTTACCGCGCGTTATCTTGGGCCAATGTCTTCTACTATAGCTCCGAACCAACCAATGACTTCTAAGAGAATTTAGTAGGCAGGAACTTTATGGAAGCTCATTGTTTACATATATGCTTGTATGTGTGTGTGTGTGTGTGTGTGTGTAAGTGTGCATGCATGTATTTTCAGCCGAACTTCACTCTATGTTTCATTTTGCTGAATCTTAGTTTCATCTCATCCATTATTCAAAACCGGTTATAACCGGAATGGTAGAAATGCTTAGTGAGTTATATGCTGTGAAAGTGTATACGCATGTATGTTTGTATGACAACCTGATGTTGGCTTCTTTACTTCACTGTAAGATAAACCAAGAGAATAAGTACCACACTTATTAAATAAACTCTGCCGTTTATGGAGTCTTCTCAGCACATTCAAGTTAAGTTGGACGTACAAATTAATATTCGTTATAAAGACTGGTTCCGTCTCTTATTGCTAGTTTATACACAACCTGTCAGCTCTTTGTGATACCACTGACTGTTTAGTAAGTGTTAAGCTGTATCGGTTTGACGAAGTTTCGTCCTTACATTCCTTGTTTCGGTGTCTATTACTAACGACGCAAAAACGCACTGAAATCACGTGATACAATACTCCCACCACTGGTGCCGACGAAATTCGTCTGTCAATTTAATCTGTTTTTTTTTTTTTAGCACTATATATCTATCCGATATAATTTCTCAGCACAATTGCTGCAGTGCGCGGGTGGTGTTTTCCCACAACATCGAAGTTGTACTAATTTATATATATATATATATTGCAAACAACTTTTAGGTACAAGTGCTACAAGCTAAAAGCTCTTCATACCGGATGTTAGCAAGCCTTGTGGGGACATCAGGGGACAGTGGGCCTTCCAGTCGGTGGCATTATTGCGCACCGGCCACCATCACTGAGACGAGATCCTGCTCTCTATATCATCTGCTTACTATGTTTCGCTCAGTATACTTCTAGCCATTGCACATCGTCTCTTTTTAATCAAATCCAGTGGCTTACTTTCTCCACTGTAGCCTCGATATCACTCATGATGGCATTTACTTTTACGATGATTTAGGCCTAGTGACAACAACAGTCGCCTCACACTGTGTTCAATGAATCCTCTACATCCAGCTTCGATTGGATAATGTTCTCTATGTATGTATGCACATATATATATATATATATATATATATATACTCTTTTACTCTTTTATTTGTTTCAGTCATATGACTGCGGCCATGCTGGAGCACCGCCTTTAGTCGAGAAAATCGACCCCAGGACTTATTCTTTGGAAGCCTAGTACTTATTCTATCGATCTCTTTTGCCGAACCGCTAAGTTACGGGGACGTAAAGACACCACCATCGGTTGTCAAACGATGTTGGGGGGACAAACACAGACACACAAACATACACATACATACACACACATATATATAC
>NC_069003.1:20714170-20717625 GCF_001194135.2 Octopus bimaculoides
TTCCATGTGTAGAATACAAATTCGCAAAAATTTTCTGAAAACTCCAAAAGATTATAAAGCTATGAGGAGTTTCATGGGGTGCTTAAACCAGAATTTCGCCTGTGTTTTTATATGGAGTTATAATCCTTTCTACTATAGGCACAAGGCCTGAAGTTTTGAGGGAGGGGAAAGTCGATCACATCGACCCCAGTACTTGACTGGTACTTAATTTATCAACCCAGGAAAGGATGAAAGACAAAGTCAACCTCGGCCGAATTTGAACTCACAACGTAGCGACAGGCGAAATACCGCTTAGCATTTCGTCAAACGTTGCTAACGAGTCTGCCTGCTCTCCGCCTTATATGGAGTTATAATAAAAAACATTTAACATTAAGCAGAGGAAATATTCAATACTTCTTGTAGTGTATATATTTAGTGGATATATAGAGACTTTCAAGTTACAGGCTAGTAGGCTGAAACTTCGAAGTCATGACTGTTTTGTAAAAGTGTAATTAATACGCACGCGCATGAGTGTGTAGAAGGGTACACAACCTCCTGTTCAAGCGATTGCTAACACAAACAGATCACATGCAACTCTACAAGATGTATGCTGACATTAAGAATGGAATTCGGTGGATTGTTTTATAAATAATGAGAAAAACTGGGTTGGTTCTACGGCCATATACATACATACATACATACATATACACACGTACTCCACTGATATGCCTTATACATACTCATGTAGATGCACATATACACACACACTCATAGTTATGTGTACCTATATACATACATACACACACACACACACACACACACACATATATATTACAACATACTGCTTTCATTGGTATTACCTACTGGTGGGATGATCAAACGTATAATAATATTCATATACTCATATATGTGTGATATACACACATGCGTATGTGTGTTTGCGTGTATGTGCGTATGCTGGTTCCGCAGACACCTAAATCTATCTATCTATCTATCTATCTATCTATCTATCTATCTATCTATCTATCTATCTATCTATCTATCTATTTATCTATCTATATATATATAGGTCTTGTTAGACACAAGATGTGATCTATTTCTAGCACATTAAATGTCCACGTTAGTGGTCAACGTCATATATGAAAAAAAAAAATATATATATATAGATAGATAGATAGATATAGATAGATATGTGTGTGTGTGTGTGTGTGTGTGTCTGTCTGTCTGTCTGTTTTTTCTGTCTCTCTCTATATATATATGTATATGTATATATATTTGTATATATCTATGTCAATAAATATACATACACACACACACGGACATACACACACACAAACACACACACACACACACACACACACGTGCACACACGGACACGGACACGGACACACACACATATGGATCAAAAGAGTTTGATTCCATTTCGTTAGTGCTCTTAAGTTTCAAGCGTGATGCTAATCCTCAACCATTTTGAATATGAATGACAGAAGTTGATTGTTATTACCGTAAGGTGGGCTGCGATTAGTCGAGGAAGGTCACGCGGTGTCGTGCTTTGATGTTTGTATATGGGTAACAATTAACTTGAAAATACCACATGGGGAACTGGAAATTGATCCCGTGGAGGACAGGAAATAGCCCACGTGGCGAATAGGAAATCTGTCAGGTTGTTGGGGGGAGTAGAAAGGGGCTGATCAACCCCTCTAAAAGTGAGATAGGTATTATTAGCAAACATATTCTCGATACTATCAACTCCGATATCAGAAGCGCTACAGTGTTGACTCAATGGAACTCCAGCGCAGCCGTGGTTGACAGGTTCCACGGCATCGGGAATAAATTAGCCTGTAGATTCACCCAGTTCGACATTGTCGACTTCTACCCCTCCTTCTGAAGACCCTAACTTTTGCTGAGCAGTACACCAGCAATTATCCTGAATGCCAGAAAGTCAATTCTGGTCCATGACGATTCCTTCTGGGTGAAAAAAGAAGGTGATTCATAGTTCGACGTCTCTATGGGGAACTTTGACGGGGCTGAAATCGCCGACCTCGTCGGGTTATACATCTTGGATACCCTCAAGAGACGTACCCACTCACATAGGCCGGCTCGCTATAGGGACGATGGCCAGGCTATCTCAAGCCGTATGAACGGCTACACCATGGGTAGATTCAGGAAGGACTTGATAAAAATATGTAAGGAGTCCATAACCTGACTACGGTTGATCTCTTGGACGTAACCTTTGGCCTGAGTAGGGACAAGTATTACCCGTATGGGAAGCCTAACGAGGAAACAGTATACTTCCACAAGAGCTCAAACCATCTCCCTACTGTAATTAGAAACCTGGTTCCAGGCATTAGTAAACGACTATCTAATCTCTTGACCAATAGAGAGATGTTTAACAGTACCGCTCCCCACTATAACGATGCTTTGGCTAGGAGCGGGTTTACTGAGAAGCTCAAGTGGACAACCCCCAAACGCCCTCTTCTCACCTCAAAATGATTAAGGGAAGGGAAATTATATGGTATAATCCCCTTTCGACGTAAAAGCTTCCTCCAACGTAGCTAGGGGTTTCCTGTCGCTAATTAAGAAACACTCCCCAGAAGCCATAAATATTGCAAACTCTTCAACCCTCATAATGTCAAGGTGAGCTACACCTGCTTAGACAACTTCGCACACATCAGGAGGCGTAGAAATGTATGTACCCACATCATTCCAGCCCCAACCTGCTACTTCCGAAACCCTATCGTGTGCCCTCTAGAAGGATCTTGCCTCTCAAGGACCGTAGTATACAGAGCCACCCTTACACCAGCCGATGGCATTACTAAGCGTTGTACGGGTATGACTCCTAATTACTACATAGAAAGATACTCTCAGTAGCTGCACTCGTTCAAATTGAAGGACAGAGAGAACTCTACTTCCCTGTCTCGTTTTCTCTGGAGACTCACGCACGCACACACACACACACGCACGCACACACACACACACACACACATACACACACACATATCATCTATTTAGCACCTTCATAGTTAATATGTAGTTAATATATACATGTGTGTTTGAGTGTACCGTGTCTTTTGCTTGTGTGCGCGTGTGTGCATATGTGTGCATGAGTATATTTTTGTATATATGCTTATGCATGTGCATGTTTCAATATCATCTGCAGATATACGCACATATATGTATGCCAACGAGAGAGTGCAGGTGCATGATTGTGATTGCGTGCGTGTGGCGTGCGCGCGTGGGTTATGCCTGAATATATACCTACATGCATATATAGACATATATGCATATACATACATACATACATACATACATACACACACAGATATATATATATATATATATATATATATAATACAAATAATATATATATATATATATATATATATATATATATATATATGAGTATATGCATATATACGTACATGTATGTATATATCTACATCTACATGTGTATATAGATGCATGGTAAATAATTA
>NC_069003.1:20718143-20718457 GCF_001194135.2 Octopus bimaculoides
CTCTCTCTCTCTCTCTCTCTCTCTCTCTCTCCCTCTCATATATATATATATATATGTGTGTGTGTGTGTGTGTGTAGCCTCTCTCACATTCTCATTACTCTCTAATTCTCTCACTGTTTCTTCGTTCTGCATCCTTCACTAATTCTTGGTTTTTCACCAAATCTTTCACGCTTAATTCTTCATTGCATTTCTTGCATTTTTTCTTAGCATCACACATTTTCTCTCTTTCTTTCCTTTTCCATTCCTTACATACCCGCCTCTCTCTCTCTCTCTCTCTCTCTCTCTCTCTCTCTCTCTCTCTCTCTCTCTCTCTC
>NC_069003.1:20719021-20720868 GCF_001194135.2 Octopus bimaculoides
TATATATATATATATATATATATATATATATATATATATATATGCATATGTTATCTTTCTATATATAAATAACCAACTCCGTTATACGCACATACATATTTATAACGGTGTTATATGTGTGAAATTTGTGTATCTGTACTTGTGTTTCAGTATAGCGGAAATTGGCAATAGTCACAAGAAATTTGATGAGATATAAAATATTATTCCTTTTACATTTATTTTTGTGACATTTCTTTTTGGAGTTTTCTTCGTTAAGAAAATATTGTTCTGTTGGCTTTAAAGAAAATTTTAACAAAATTGCCGCAAACTACATTAGGTTGTAAGATGGAAGTAATTTTAACGACAGACCTAGATACTTAGCTTAATCTACATTAAACAATACCAAGGTGTAGAAAGAGGAAAATAATCCGTCGTATAGTTTAAATGTATCCTCGTATTTTGCTAGGTGTTTTCCAATGCTTAGCATGCATGCCAACAAAAGAAATTAATGAAAATTCTATTAAAGCTATCTATAGTTGTGTAGGAAAACAAACAGAAACATACGAACGTAAATCTCTTGCAGCAATTAAAAATCTATTTAAAAAAACATACAAAGAACCCAACCTGAATGCAGTTACAGAAACTTAACTAACTAGCTGGATTTAAAACACCCGCCAAAAGAAATATTGTACAAAGATGGCGTAGATATCATTAGACTACACGCTAAAAAGGTACATTGTGTTAACTGAGAATACGTTTAATGCCAGATACAACCAATCGTTTAGATCCGTCATATGTATTGCCTCTCGCCTTTCAACACACATACGGTCTTCAAAAGACAAAGAGGAAAGCACTCCCATGCAACGGAGTATTGCGAGGAGTATTGTGACAAAGGTAATACCAGACAACACGGCGGTTGCTATTGTCAGTTATGTATAATCGAAAACATTGAGATACTGAATATGCTTGGCCATATGCTAAATATAAAAGAAGTGTTTTATTCAAACCTCCATGCAAAGAAATACATCTTCAAGCTTTAAGTATTTCTCTATGTTTTTGGCTTTTAAAGTGCAAAAGGTTTCAATATAAAGCTAATACATGAGAAACTGAGAAATTCGACACGCAAAACTTCAGCTAAAACAAAAGTTAAAATTATGATAATAATCTCGAACAGTTGTCTCTCCGTAAGAAAAGTATGCACTTCTGAACATTCTTTCCCAAACATTTTCAGTTGTGAATTATTATTTATTATATGTAAGGCGGTGAACTGGCAGAAACGTTAGCGCGCCGGGCAAAATGCTTATCGGTACTTTCCTCTGTCTTTTCGTTCTGAGTTCAATTTCCGCTGAGGTCGACTTTGCCTTTCATCCTTTCGGGGTCGATAAATTAAGTACCTGTTGTATACTGGGGCCGATCTAATCGACTGGTCCCCTCCTTCAGAATTTCGTGCCTTGTGCCTAGAGTAGAAAAGATTATTTATTCAATTAACTCTTAGATTAAAAAATATCTTTTAATTTTGATTTTTTTCATATCACAAAAACAACTTCATACATCGAGAAATTCTAAAACCTAGAGAAAGGAGCATAAGGGATTAGGCGAAAAATAAACTATAGTACTCTACGTCTTGTATTGAGTATTTTAAATTTTCAAATCCGTCATAAGCGATACATATATGCGTGTATACATGCATGTGCATATAAATACATACATATCTACCTACCTACCTACCTACCTACCTATGTATGTATATATGTATGTATGTATGCATCTATCTATCTATCTATCTATCTAACTATCTCCCTCTCTCTCTCTATATATATATATATGTATGTATATATATATATATATATATATATATATATATATAT
>NC_069003.1:20721217-20721829 GCF_001194135.2 Octopus bimaculoides
TAGATAAACAGATAAATAGACAGACAGACAGACAGACAGACAGACAGATAGATAGATAGATAGATAGATAGATAGATAGATAGATAGATAGATAGGTTTAGATGTGGATAGATGTATGCATATAATGTACCTATGTGCGTATTGTGTATTTCTGTGTAGGTGTGTATATATGGCTATGTTTGTTTGTAGTACCAGTGTTTACATCGGTGAACAATAACAGTTAAATGTCGAACATCGATGCGAAATGTCAAAGTTTCCCAGTAAACCGCCAACATTTCTGCCTACCCCACACATAGTACTTACCCATAATTCATAATACATACATACATACATACATACACGCACACATACACACATACAATCACATGTACGGCTACGCCTACGTATGAATATAGGTATATACACATATACACATACACCTACATATACATATATACACACGCTCACACACACATATACAACACACAAATATCTGTACCATTCTCTCTCTGACATCTCACCGTTGGTAAAAAAAAATGCTTCAGAAAACAATGAAGGAGCAAACTTGAAAAAAGTTGAAGGAGACTGGGTGGTATGTAGTGACACACACACACACACAGACACACACACACA
>NC_069003.1:20722269-20726625 GCF_001194135.2 Octopus bimaculoides
TATATATATATATATATATATATGTATGTATGTATGTATATATAAACGAGTGAGGTGGCAAACGAAAGAAAAAGGCACTCAACACATTTAGTAGGAGTTACATATATCATTACTTAAAACAGTTTGATTCAGCCCCCATGCGACTTGAAACATTAAACCTAGCTCGTATAGGCTTAGTTAACTAGGTTTCTGTAACGAGGCCCGCAAAACTTTAAGCAGTATGAAGCCGAATAAAACTGTTTTAGATTAGGTACGAGGGGGTACCCAAAAGAAACCGGAATTTTGTAATATTATTTTATTCACTTAATTTTACATGTTTACACTTTTATCGCCTTCAAAGTATTCTCCATGTGAAGCAATGCAGCTCCAGGCGCCTTTTCCACTATTCGAAGTTGTACTGGAACTCTTGCGAAGTGATGCCTTTTAATGCCTCCATCGTTTTTTTCTCCACCCTTCCACATCTGCCAGTTTCGTAGCACCAGCTTTCGTCACCAATGATGATATTCCAAAAGAGGTACGGATCAACTTCCAACTGTTCTTTCAGTTCACGGCACGCATTCAGTTGTCACTGCTTTTGATCTTCTGTGAGCAAGGAGGCACAACTTTTGCAGCAACTCTCCTCATTTGCAATTCCTTGCCCCAAATTCGTTGGCAGGAGCTCCAGGACACACCAGTCATATCAACAAGTTCGTCAGTTGTTCGTCGACTGTCTTCCAAGATTAGTTGATGAATTTTCGTAATGTTTTCAGTCGTTCGGGAGGTCGACCATTCCTAAAATGTGGGAACTTGTATTTTGCTCACAGCAGCGTACTTGTAAGCTGTTTGAGGCTTGACAACTGTTTCGGCCGCCATTTTCTCCAGAAGAAGATGGAATTTCACAGAAGCACGCTGTTCCTTTGTTTCAGCCATCGCAAAAACCACTGAACAGGGGAGAAGCACTGCAAAACAAAAGATGCACCACATGGCAGTACGTCTCCCGAACGACGACGTCGTTCGGCAGACTGATGCCCGAGAGTCGCATGAAGTGACTTCTACCGGTGGAGGCCTGAACTATAACGAGTTTGTAGCACATAGAACGTTTCCAGTTACTTTTGGGTACCCACTCGAAAATAGATGCAGCTTCTTTTATTTTAAATTTTTTCTTCCCCCTTTTTTAAAAGTCTTTTCTCTCAAACACTCATACGTTGAAATCGACGGGAGTGACCATTATTATTATTATTATTATTATTATTATTATTATTATTATTATTATTATTATTATTATCATTATCATTATTCAAGCGGCAAGCTAACAGAATCGTTATCACGCTTGACGGTATTTCCCCCGTCGCTACGTTCCGAGTCTAAATTCTGCCGAGGTCGACTTTACCTTTCATCTTTTCAGGGTCGATAAATTAAGTACCAGCTGAATACTGGGTCAGTGTAAACGATTCAATCCCTCACCAAACTGCTGCGCTTGTGGAAAGAATTTGAAGCCATTATTATTATTATTATTATTATTGTTATTATTATTATTATTATCATCATCATCATTATTATTATTATTATGTTCTTTTTCAGACGAATTCTGCGAACCGCACAATATGTTTCCTTCGAAAGAGGAATTGGTTGATAATCCAGAGATCGATGTGCAATTAATTGGTGAGTAGTTTTATTTCTTCAATATCGTTTGTGTTAGAATTATTTTTAAAAGTATATCTAACAGAAAAGAAATTATATAGAGAGCCTCTCAATGCGATATAAAATTCACAATGCATCGTTTATCATCTTATGATGAGGTGAAACTGGTCCTCAGACAAATACGTACCGTTAGAGTGTTTGTCTGTGATGGTCTTCCGGTCAAACTGCTAAAGGTTGAAAGTGAAAGGTAACGCGGGTAGAATTTAACCTCATCGCCAAGTACTGGACTGGTACCCCTAGCCCAAAAGAATAGATTGATGGCATTTTAGTGCTTTTGTTCAAAGGTAAAGAAGAAAATACATACACATATACATACATACATACATACATACATACATACATGTGTGCAGTGCAAACGAAAAGTAAATGCTATGTTTACCAACACAAGCCGGACATAAATGCTGGGTTGGCACCGTTGGAGGGAACGATAATATCGCAGCCTATTCAAAATCTTTGAGTTCCGCAGTCAACAGCTGAGATAAGGAATACTCCGCATACATGTATATATTTACGTGTGCACATCCATACGGTATACAGCAGAATCTCATATCATGTATATATGCATACACACATATAATTATTCATATATTATTTATATATGACTATAAATCAAGTAATATAAATAGATGCAAAGAGGAATGGATAGATAGATAGATAGATAGATAGATAGATATATAGATAGATAGATAGATAGATAGATAGATAGATAAACAGACAGACAGACAAACAGATGAACAGATAGATAAACAAACAGACAAACAGATGAATAAATAGATCGATTGATAGATAGTTAGATAGGTAAGACAGATGGAAAGATTGATCGATCGATCGATAGATAGATAGATAAATAGACAGACAGACAGACAAGCAGATGAACAAACAGATCGATTGATAGATAGTTAGATAGGTAGATAGATGGATAGATCAATCGATAGATAGATAGATAGATAGATAGATAGATAGATAGACAGATAAAGCTAGGTACTAAATATCTACCGACGTACATATCAGTTTATTTTATGGACAATATCCACCATAATGAAAATAATGTTGACCCTATTATTAATGTATAAATTTCCATAAACGAGTAATAATAAGCAAAAAATAATAACAAAATCGGAAATGAAAAACTGAAACCATTTATAAAGTTATACTCCGGAGTGAGTATATGGAGTTTCCGGCATCCGAATGAAACATCCTCCTACTGCAGAGAGTAAATTATATTGACGACCTTTCTTATACCTTCATCAGTGAGAAACAGTGAGCTATTGAACTAATTCGGTCTTTTATGGGGTTTTCAGATAAATTCGATTGTTTTATTTCTACTTGGCACTTGGCACTCCATCGTCATAAGTTTGAAAAGTGCATGCAGGAAGGTTTTATCGGTCTGTGCGCATCTCGGACAGATCTTTATGACACCACTACCATTCCTGTAGAGCTTGTCTCGAACTGGTAGAGCACCTTAGTAATAGTGCAAGGACAGGGATTTCTGGAAATTATTCATGGGACACGGCTCGAAAGTCCTCCGGAAAAGACCGGCCAGTTGATTTCTCCCGAGGACCAGAGTTTCCCTGAGAGCATCATCACCCTTGCTCACCACTAATATCCTATAGAACCCCAAGATGGAGCCTCCACCGATCGCATTGCCCGACTGGCAGAGGGTTGTGAGCGCTTACCGACACTCGCTTTACTCTTCATCCAAGACCCCCATCTCTGTCAAGGAGACGAACTGCGGAAACTCCCGTCCGACAAACGGCGACCACATCTGCTGACCGTCAAGGATACGCTGGTAGTATCGCCGCCTCGGCGCATATCTGCGCATCATTAGCCACAGCATGCCCAGCACCCCGTGCAGTGGCTGCTGACAGTAAACGTCGAAGTAGGAGGTGAGATCTACCCTAGTCTCCAAGCCACCGCGCGCTCCGTACATTTCGGCAAAGTGCTGCTCAAATTCCGCACACATCTGCTTGGATTCGAGAAGCAAGAGTCCGTCCTGGCCCGTCAAAGATCGAATTGTGCCTTTGATTCCACGTTGCACATCCACCACACTGGCCCACCGAACGTATTTTCTTTCTTCGTGTCTTAGAGCATGCACACTAGCTCTCACGAATTGTTTCTAATTTGAGATCAAGGCCAGACATTTAAGAGGCGGTTGGTTAGTCGTTTACATCATCTCCATCCCCAGGCCTAGAATAATGAATGTTCATCTCTCAAGCGTTTTGTTTTACAGCACACCTAGTGTGAACATAAAGCTGTGAACATAATTTACTGTAAGCGCCTACACCTCCTATTGTAAGAATTCCATGTTGAAATAAAACCATCAACAGCGGGTGAAAGGATATTTATTTAATGGTTTAAAAAATGAAAAAAAATCTTACGTACGTTAATTATGCGGTGAAAGAAAACATAATAGGAATTTAGGAATGATAATAATAATAATAGTAATAATAATAATAATGATAATAATAATAACAATAATAATAACAACAACTGCGTTTCATCCGATGCTGTACTTGCTTGGCAGGTGACTTGTTCTTGTGACA
This sequence comes from Octopus bimaculoides, assembly GCF_001194135.2. NCBI lineage: Eukaryota > Metazoa > Mollusca > Cephalopoda > Octopoda > Octopodidae > Octopus > Octopus bimaculoides. The sequence goes on from NC_069003.1 coordinate 20,726,493, forward strand.
CTCAGTTTCGTTGTTCTACCTGCATCTTTAGAATTGTGTGTGTATGTGTGTGTGTAAACGCACATATATATATGTATATATATATGTGTGTATGTATATATATATATATATATATATATATATATATATATAT
>NC_069003.1:20728516-20734016 GCF_001194135.2 Octopus bimaculoides
CTTGTGACACTCAGTTTCGTTGTTCTACCTGCATCTTTAGAATTGTGTGTGTATGTGTGTGTGTAAACGCACATATATATATGTATATATGTATCTTCCTCTCTCTTTATATACACACACACATATACATATACACAAATAAATGCAGATGATGCTAATACATTTATCTATCAGTTTCGATCGTTTCAATAGCTTGTGGAAATATTGCATCAATCAACGTGTTAGATTATACAAAACTAAAAATTAAGCATTACCTAAGCCATATAATATTCAATGAAAATTTCTGCCAAGTGTCTCATCTGACTAGAAGTAGATGCAATGTTAACTTACATATTGATAGAATAAATAGAATGAGAAAAGGCGGGGCTTATTCTGTCATAGTAATAAATCAAATAACAAGTTGTCACACAATCAGAGAAAACATTTAAGAGCAGCGTTATTAAGTTGCAGACCGTATGTTCCAAGTTCAAAGCCCACGTATGCCAGCTTTGCCTTTCATACTTCAACTGTCAACAAAATAAGTACCACTCAAGGTTGTACATATGTTTAGGTATCTCTGGTATATATATACCGTATATACTCGGCTATATTTCTTCCATGAATTTTCACCCAAAGTTGAGTGGGCAACTTATAAGCGCATCTTATGAAAAGATCTTCAGATATTTTCTAGGTACAAACCACGTCTGAAGTTCCAACACTTGGAATAACCGAGAAGGATAAAATTTTACATTATAAACAACGGTTCCTAAAATGCATGGACTTAATGGGATAGCAGTTGTTGTAAGTCATCTTCAGCTTACTGAAACCTCAGTTACCGAACAACAACTATGTCGGCGCGATTTCCGATCGAACTTTGCTCTCCAGCATCAAAAATGTTGTTGCGACTTATAGTCGGGTCAATGATAAAATTCCTCTGTCTATATATCTATGTGTGCGTGAATATACATGTACGGAAGCCTGTAATCATGTATATATGCATGCACACACACGCACACACACACACACACACACACACACACACACACACACACACACTCACACATATTATGTGTGTGTGTGTGTATATATATCTTTTATATTTTATCTTTTAGTTGTTTCAGACGTTAAATTGCGGCCATGCTGGAGCACCGCCTTGGAGGATTTTTGATCGAATGAATCGATCCCAGTATTTATTTTCTTTTTAAGCCTGCTACTTATTACATTAGTCTTTTACCGAATCGCTATGTTACGGGGATGTAAACACACCAACATCGATTGTCACGCGGTAGTGGGAAACAAACAGAGACACAAAGACACACACACAAACAAATAAACACGCCAAAGAAAACGGGTACGATTTAATCGACTAACCGTTACCTGAAGAGTCTCGTCTTGTGTCTTTATCGCAAACAAATATTTACAAGGAAATGGCATTTAACCTGGAAATCAAACCGTCCGTAACGTCAGGAACCCCTAATCTGTTTCTATTAGCTCTCAAACTCTCTCTTTTTAAGAAAGCTATGACGCCATCAAACCGAAATGTTTTGAAACAAAGAATTGTGCAACCTCACCCACGTCACACATTCTTCTCGCCTGTGGTTTTACTTCATACACTCCGGGTCCCCACTTGTTCAAGAACAAACTATAGATTCGAATGTTTCAGATAAAAGCGGTCGATGTTAATAACTCATTACACGGAGATAGAGATGGCGACGGGGATGGAAACAGAGGCGCCATTTTGTTTAGCTTGGTATTGCTGTTATCTTTCAGGTAGAAAATAGAGGATAACTTCCGGAAAGGAAGCCATATCTTGTTGGTGTGATAAGACGAACTCTTCCGTAAGAGCAGCAATTGTTTGCTACCAGGTTAATTGGGAGTGATAAGATTATTGCACAGGCAATGTTGTGAATGTGTATGTGTGTGTACTCCTACATGTGTGGGGAAGTTTGTGTTCTCATGTATGTGTGTGGATGTGTGTGTGTTTGTGTAATTACCTGGAGTGGACGTTCGTGTTTTAATTAATGCATGTGTATAGTTTCGTGTGCGCTTGTGTTCTTGTCTATGGGTGTATGTTCGTTTATATGTATATACACTCCCATGCATGTTTGTGTGCGTGTGAGTATTTATAGAAGCACTTAAAAAACAACTGTCACAAAAATATTCACACGCATACAATTGCATACAGACACACATACACACATAACCACATACATGCGCTCATACACGTATACTAGTACATATATACACTTATATATGTGTGTACAGCAATATACAGCTGTATACTTTAGTCAGTATACGTAAAAAGATGTATAATTATTCATAAGTTGCGCATACATACACACACAAGCAGATATGTCTATACATGCCTGAGTATGCGTGTGTGTATGTATATGTGTGTGTGTGTCCATTTATCTATGTATGAAAGGAATGACGTGTATATTTACTAATATTCCGCGACTAATATTGTTTTATATTGTTTTAGATTGTTTTTTTCTCACCTCATAATTAGTTCTAATTAATTATTTTTAAGTGTATCCTGTATTATCGTATCTTCAGGCATTCATGTCGACATTGGAAAAAGGGTAAGCATTAGTGTAAGCATTCAAACACCGTCACTACCTTCCAACCCCTGCTGTATTTCACATGAAACTTTTGGTCCTCCAGAGTTGTCTTGGATTTATAAGTGAACCTACCTTTATTTTATGTAAATTTTGGTCTGCAAAACTCAACTCGTATGCCGGGAAATACTATAAATACGAACCCGAAACCAAGTGGTTGCAAAGTGAGCTGTTTAACCTCACCGCCAAGCCTTTGCCTATGTATGCTGAGACCCCCCCCCCTTCGGTCATGACTGACCATGGGATTGTACCTAGAAAGTTACCGTCCCAGGCACAAGTCCGGGCAAGGTTGTTTATGGAAGACCAGCAGTCACCCATGCATACCAGCCTCCCCTCTCCACACCACCAGTGTTATCCAAGGGAAAGGTAAAGGCTGATACAACTTGGCACCTGTGATGTTGCAACTCATTTCTACAGATGGGTGAACTGGAGCAACGTGAAATAAAGTATCTTGCTCAAGAACACAACACATAGCCCGGTCCAGGATTCAAACTGACAACCTCACGATCGTAAACTCTACGCTTTAAGCACTGAGCCATGCGCCTTCAATTTTGCCTATGTATACGTTACGAAATATTCCGGGGAGTAATCGGGTATTTTAGGATCAGCTGGTGTGACCATCGAACAAACGAGCCAGTAGCGGAGGAAATTGAAGCAGAAAGAAAATTTTCGTGCGGCACAGGAAATTGCAGTATTTTGGACATGCCATTGCTGTCCAGAATCTGAACACTTGCGTCATAGAGGGACGAGTCAATGGCAAACGAAGAAGCGAGAGACCAAAATGATGCTGGCTGGGCAACATCAAAGAATGGAATGGAAACCTCTGGCTGAATACAGATACATGGTTAAAAATAGAAATCAGTTGAAGGAGATGGTGCATGCATAGCTCCATTGCCCCTAACTACAAGCAATGTGGATGAGATTCATCCCACCATCATGAACTGCCAACATAACCACCACCAACACCACCACCACCACCACCACCATCATGGCCATCACCCCTACCAATACCTCCACTACAGCAACTGGAACGAGGACGACGATGACCACCACCATCACAAACCACTACCACTATCACCATCACAAACACCGCCACCACCACCATTTTGTCTCTTAGATACAGATATACCTACCGCACAGGTCTAAGAACTTACATCGGGAACAGCCACAAAATGTGCTGCAAAGAATTTTGTTCAACACTTAGAATCGCGCCAAACCAACGCCCTGGGGGTTTTATTATTATTATTTTTTATTTTATTGAACTCTGTAGGATGAAAGGCTAAGTTCATCTTGGTGGGATTTCAACTCAGTAATGTAAATAGCCGGATTTATTCACAACTTTACAGAACAACTGAACTCGCGTTACGGAAGTTAGCGAGTCACCGGATCACCAGTCGACATTAATAAAACTTCTCCATGCTGTGACCGTGAAACACCGAGACCCTCTCTTATTTGCCGAGTATCTTGTACCTGGCAAGCTGTCTTCCTATATTACTCAACCATTCAATCACTGAATTTCTGATCCTCTCCATAAGTCACTGAGTATTTGGTTGTCTTTGTATAATACTCAATCACTCAATTTCTGAGTCACCGATTCTATCTTACTGATTGTCGTAATACATTATTCCATCACTCTATCACTGGGTCTCAGGACCACTGAGTCACTCACTAACTGGATCGCTAAGTCAGTGGGCCGTTAAGTCGTCAATAAATTGTGTTATCAAATCCCATACCGGGAATTGGTGAATTAAGCAAAGAGACAGGTAAGTTAACTTAAGACGATCTGCAAAGACATCGAAGAAAGTCTGAGCGTTCAACTTTTGCCGAACGACCGGCACAAATGGTTTGTTTATAGCGATCAAATGTTCATACAACACATTAGCTCACTCCCGCCATCAAATCGACGTTATCTGGATATGTGCACTGTGTAGCACGCGTCAGGTATCGCAGTGATCGCAGAGCAACGCGAGATGATGTGTTTTGCTCAAAAGCACAACACACCGGCCTGTCTAGGAATTGAACTCACGATTTAGCGATCGTGAGTGTAACACCCCAAGCACTAGGCCATGCGCTCTCACTGTTTATATGGACAGATAGACAGACAGACAGACAGACAGATAGACAGACAGACAGACAGACAGACAGACAGACTGACTGACTGACTGACTGACAGACAGACAGACAGACAGACAGACAGACAGACAGACAGACAGATAGATAGATAGATAGATAGATAGATAGATAGATAGATAGATAGATAGATAGATAGACAAAGATACACATATATATATGTATATAGACAAATATATATATATACATATATATATGCACATATATAAATACACAGGCACACATATATACACATACATAAACATACATATATTATATATATATGTATGCATGAATATATGCATGTATATGTGTGTGTTTGTATATATGTATGCGTGAATGTATGTATATATATATGTATGTATCCTGGTCTCTCATCGAGGCATCACAATAAAGCACGAATGCAGGCAACGAAGTAGCGGAACAGCGGAACAGCGGAACAGCGGAATAATCAATCACCAGGTTGTCTGTCTGTTGGCGGTAATCCTCACGGTGTGTGGTATGACCATATTACACGGGAGTGTTGAAGTCTGTTGTCACTAATGATGATGTGAAAGTGGATTAGTCGATTGGATTAATGAAGATTAGTGAAGATGGAAAAAGATCGATGTGCACCACAGAACAGTCGGGAACAACTTTGCGACTTGATGCAAGTTATTGGCTTATTTCGTGTCTCCGCCTTTATATGTCTGTGAGTGTGTGCGTGTGCGTGCGTGCGAGTGCGTGTGTCTGTACGAGTGTGTGTGTGTGTGTGTGTGTGTGTGTGTGTGTGTGTGTGTGTGTGTGTGTGTGTG
>NC_069003.1:20734245-20735900 GCF_001194135.2 Octopus bimaculoides
TATGTGTGTGTGTGTGTGTGTGTGCACGTGTGTGTGTGTGTGTGTGTGTGTGTGTGTGTGTGTGTACACAGTAACTTGGTTACGTCAACTTTACTGGTTAAATGTCAGGGTAAGGTTGTATTTTTACTGTGATGTAGTTTTTATTGTGATTCCGATTTTGATCTTCAGTCAACAGCTTATGAGAGAGAACAGTTTCCATATTATTCTCTTGTCCTGTGCTTTTTTTCTGCTGTCTGGACTTAAGAATTAGTTATTTCATATACTGTAAGGTGTCTGAGCAGTGTGGCCGAACGGTTTAAAAGAGTTTTCATTGCAGCCATGAGATCCTAGTTTCGATCTTAGAGCGTGGCATCACGCGAAAATGGAATTTTCTAGCGTCTCAGGTTGATCCAAATCTTGCGAGTAAAAATGGGTTGACGGAGGCAGTAAACAAAGCCCACCAAGGGGTCTGAATCTGCAATTCAAAAGTCCAACCTTGTCTCATACTGTGTCACGCTGATTCTGCCCAGGAATTACGTGTATGTTACACGTCTCTGTGGAATATTCAACCACTTACATGTTAATTCGGGGGCAGGTAATTCAGTTAGTGAAACAACTGAATCCTTATTGTCGAACGACGGAGAGCAACCATTCTGTAGGGAGTACGGCGTAATTTTTATCACACCTTTATTGCCGACAACGGTTAACTAAATACATGCTTTATGCTAGACCATGAATTATGCTTTGAAGTATATATCATTTTACTTTTTTACTTGTTTCACTCATTAGACTGCGGCCTTGCTGGGGCACGTTATTATTCATTTGTTTTTCATTTCTTCCAGATTATATGAGAACCCAATCTGCCTTCAGTATCATATCGATATTCCTTATGTTCCTGGCTCACGTATTTGCCTTCTACTCTTTCAAGAGACCCAGGTATATTATAAAGCGGCTTACAGCACTTCTACATATGATGACTGGTAAGGTCTTTTTTCTTTCGGATTTATGCAAGTGTCTCCGTATCGTCAATAATAACTACAAATGTGTTTAATAATGAAATAAGATTACGATATAGAAAACTTTGTTTTCTCTTAAATGCCTTTAATACCTTTGTAATAGACGTTGTATTAAAAATCTTGATTTAAATAACTTTTTCGATTCAATATTTGGTTTAGAAGTATATAAATCAGTATAGTAAATAAAGGAGATAACATGAAGTGGCTGAGATGACTGAGCATCGAACTTAATGTATTTCAATTGCTGTACAACAAAAAGAAAAAACATTAAGGTTAAACTCAACGACAGAAGAAACAGTAGCAACAACTAAAGCAACAATAACAGCAATAACAACAAAAAGAGTAACAAAGCATTAAGAAGAACAACATCAACTACAACAACAGCAGTAATAGCAACTACAACAACAATAACAACGCCAAGAACAGTAACTGCAATACCATCCAATAGCAACACTAACGACATTCACCTTATACAACAACATGGTGAAGTTGATGCTCTCGACTAACCCATCGTCTCTATAGAAACCGGTCTAGTTCATATGTACAAGAACCTCCTAACTAGTCTCTCAAACCTCCTACGAAACTTCGCTCCCAAATCTACACCTAAAACCACAACAAAGCTATAACTTGATGCTAGAATTATTTTGTCAGTTTCTTTTA
>NC_069003.1:20735910-20738293 GCF_001194135.2 Octopus bimaculoides
TATTATTATTATTATTATTATTATTATTATTATTATTATTATATTATTATTATTATTATTATTATTATTATTATTATTATTATTATTATTATTATTATTATTATTATATTTTCCAGCCGCCTGTTTGTTGGTACTCAATGAAGTGTATATAAAGTCAGTCGACCATGGTATAGACCACATCCCGGCCAGACATCCAAAGATTGCCACCTACCGTTATGGATTCTCTTTCATTTTATCTTGGATTAGTTTCGTCATTTACTTCTTGGCCGGCTGCGTTTTCCTATTTGCATCGCACAAACAAAAGACCGAAATGGCTGACGAGGAAGATGAACTAGCGGAACAAGATGAACCAATGCATCTAGGCCGTATATAAAGAGATACAGTCACCTGTTTACAATGGTGGAAGCCTTTCTCCGTCTATTTTTCTGATGGACGATTATACGATTGGACGATTGGATGTAATTTTTATTCTTGTCCTTTTGGATGAGTGGACGTTTGGACGTAACTTTTTTGTCGTTTTGGACGATTGAACGTTTTGCGGGGTTTGCGAGTAAAAGCAATAGGGCCTGGTGTTAACACTTTTCTTTATTAAGCTGTTATATCAAAACATAGATTACGAGATTGATTTTTTTTTTTAAGAGAAAAAAGAGGGAAAAGAAAGAAAATAATGAGAAATAATAGCGTGAAATGAAACGGAAGAAAAGTTGAAGAAGAAAGATAAAGGAAAAAATTTTAAAAGTGTAGAAAGAAAGGAATCAAGAAGAAAGTTAATCAAAGCGATAATAATAATAATAATAATAATAATTAGAAGAAGAAGAAGAAGAAGAAGAAGAAGAAGAAGAAGAAGAAGAAGAAGAAGAAGAAATCCAAAAATATAAATAAAAAGATAGCTAAATAGAAGATAAGTGAAGGAGAAGTGATTTAATGACAAAGGCAAACAAGAAATGAGAAAGAAAACGAAGGAAATTAATACGCTATTATAAAGGGAGATAATTGGATGTGAAACTTCCTGCCAATGTTCATTTTTTTACGTGTTTTTTATACCCCCACCCCATCCCCACCACTACTACTACTACTACTACCACCACCACTACCACCACCACCACCACCATTGGCTTTTTGAATTGAATACGCACACATATACATAAGCACACACACACACCCATACACGCAGATTTACGGATACTTATACGTTCAGGCTCCTTATCATAAAGACAGACATATACACACAAGCACACACACACACACACACGCACACACACACACACACACACATACACACACACACGCACGCACACGCACACACACACACATACACACACACACACACACACACGCATATTTACATAAGCAAGCATGCACGCACGTACATCGATACCTTGAAACCATCTTGAAGTTGGAGCATGATATATTAAAAAAAATTAATATCTTTAGAAAAAATCCAAACACTACAAGAATAATGACGTCAATGAGCAAAATAAAATAAAAGCAATAGAGACAGACAGATAGATACAGAGTGAGAGAGAGAGAGAGGGAGAGAGTGGGAGAGAGAGAGAGAAAGAAAAAGGACTAGGAAATGACAAGAATACGGAATTCAATGGTAATTGATTTTAATGTTTCTTGGTAACAATGGTAATATATTTCGAAAGAGTTTATATCTATCAAAAAGTGTGATTGCCGTGAGGGGTAAGAAAAAAAAAACGACGTTTCGGACATTCGTCATTTTTCTAAAACTCGCGACGGATTTTTTACTCCACGGGGCAATCATACCTATTAACAGTTATAAACTCTTTTGAAATTTATTGAAAATGTAATATACTGAGTTGAATGACAGACATATTTAAAAACCAATAACAACAATCCCCCAAAGCCATGGAAACGAAATAAAGCACAAAATAAAAGCAAATGGATATTTATTTATTTAGAATCATGGACATGAATAAATATGAAAATATGTCTCTTTTTTTTAAATAAAAACAGGCAACATGTTCGAGATATATATTTTTAGAAGAAAACAAGCAAATACGAAAAAATATCGCGTGTGTGTGTAATGTGTATATATGAGCGTGTATATTTTATAGACATTTCTGTATACACGTGTATATGTAATATATACATGCATATATACATATATACGCGTGTGTATACGTAAGTATAAATATGTACCCACACACGTATGCATACATACACACATATATATGGTTTTATTTACATTCATATGTCTATGTGTGTATGAATACATACATACATACATATATGTATATATACATATATATATACACATGCACACACACATGCATATTTGTAGATATTTATGTATATGTGTGTACATATGTATATATGCATATATATGTGTGTTTGTATGTATGTATGTATGTATATA
>NC_069003.1:20739190-20741539 GCF_001194135.2 Octopus bimaculoides
ATAGGTATATGTAACATATATGTAACATACGCACAGATGAATATATATATATATATATATATATATATATATATATATACACAACTCAAACATACATATAGATATGCAAATGCATAAACACACATATGCATACATACATATGCATATATACGCACAACACATACACAAATTTGCACAAATACACATACACATATATACATATAAACACACGCTCGCATGGACACATAAACACATACATGCTGAATCGTTGCTTGGTCGAAATGTTAACCTGAATCCTACCAAACATAATATTTATTTCGATATGACTAGAGAGAAAGAGAGCGAGAGAGGGAGAGAGAGAGAGAGAGAAAGAGAACAAAAAAATAAACAAAACAAAAGAAATACCAAAAAATAACAACAAAAATATTTTTTAAGCTATTTATTATTAAAATGATGTGAAACGAGGAAAAAATTAAACCAAATATTGTCTTGCTTTTTTTTGTTTTTGCGTTGTAATATGAATTTTTGATGATGATAATGTTGACGTAATGATGAGGATGATGATGATGATGGTGATAGTGAGGATGCTGATGAGTATGATGATGATGATGATGATGATCATCATCATCATCGTAATCATCAGCATCATCGTCGTCGTCGTCATGGTCATCATCATCACAATCAACATTTTCGTCGTCGTCGTCATCCTCATCACCGTCATCATCATCGCGTTGTCATCATCATCATCATCATCATCATCATCATCATCATCATCATCATCATCATCATCATCATCATGGTTTCTAAGTAAGTCAAAAGACTGAAATTTTAAAGGGAGAGTGTTAGTTGAGGCTATCGTCCTCTAGCATTTAACTGGTACTTCATTTTATCAACTCCAAATGGATGAAAGTTGACTTCGGCGAAATTTGAACCCAAAACGGTAAGAGTTGAACAGTAAAAAGTTACATTCAGTCAATCCACCACCTTTATGATAATAATGATAATAATGTCTTCAATTTTGAGTACAAGGCCAGCGGTTGTAAGGGAAGCAGGAAGTTGACTACATCAACCCCACTACTTCACTGGCACTTATTTTAACGAGCCCCAGAGGATAAAAGTCGTAGTCGACCTAGGCGGCATTTGAATTCAGAACGTTATGTGCTACGAAAAATATTGGTTTCAAATTTTGGCACAAGACCAGCAATTTCGGGAGAGGAAGAAGTCAATTATATCAACCCCAGTACTGAGCTTGTATCTATTTTATCCACCCTGAAAAGGATTAAAAGGCAAAGTCAACCCCAGCGAAATTTGAGCTCAGAACGTACGTACGGATGGACGAAATGCTCGGCAGTATTTCGTCCGGCGTGCTAACGATTCTGCCAACTCACTGCTTTAATAATAATAATAATAATAATAATAATAATAATAATAATGATGATGATAGTGATGGTGATGATGATGATAGTGATGGTGATGATGATGATGATGATGATGATGATGATGATGATGATGATGATGATGATGATGATGATGATGATAAATTCTTTCATTGGCCACAAGGTCGAAGGATGAGGGGGAAAATACAAAGACAGGCGTAAACTGTGGGGGTTTACATATAATGGAATGATTAAAAAAAAGGAAAGTAAGTATACACGGTGTACACTGAAAAAGAAGGGACGTATCCATAGCATACAAAGGTTAAAAAAAAAGAGGCGGAGAGGATGATAGAGATTTGGCCCCGCTGATACAGGAAGGCCTCTAGGGATAATCGAGGAACCCCACTTTCCGAGATTTCCCTGAAGATTTCCCAAGAGCAAGTGCTCTCTCCAATTCCTTCTCGCCGTCTCACAGGCCTACACTTAGAGAGGTACCACCCACTCTTGCCATTTTCACAACTTTCATCTACCTTTCAATAAACTCACTGGAGGACAGCACTTTCTTCTCCACTCTCAATTTCCTTCATTGACATCCTTGAGGAAGTCAATGAGAGCTCCACCAAAGAGAAATGTATCTGTCCTCATGCCTTACAGCCTTGTCCATCAAACAACTCCTTTGGCCAGAGCCAACTGGCAAAGGAAAATTGCCTTGCCTGCCCGATTGAAGGAGGGCGGTGGTGCAGTTATCATTATAAACTCGGCCGACAGGCAGATCGTCGCACACGTGACAGCAGCAGCTCAACATAGCCCCACAAGTCAGCAATGCCCGGACAGTGCGCGAGGGTGTGCAGAACGGTTTCGTCACTCTGTACGCACCTCGGCGCGTCTGACAACACATCCGTGCCTGTATAGTTAATAATAATAATATACACCGGGGAAGTTATAAGGACTACACCGGGGAAGTTTAACAGGACTACACCAGGGAAGTTTAACA
>NC_069003.1:20747939-20751156 GCF_001194135.2 Octopus bimaculoides
GGTAACTCGAATGTGGAATCTAAAAACAAAAACGATTCCTATCATAGTAGGCGCCTTAGGTATAATAAAAAAAAATATTCAGACAAATACATAACAAAAACACCAGGACTTACAAATATATATAACATACAGAAAATAGCACTACTAGGCACCAAACACATCCTACGCAAAACACTTTCAATACAGTAACCATAAGAGCATCACAGCAAACCACAGCACATACCCAAGGCACACAGAGCTGCGCTCGGTAGTGAAGTGAAAGCACGCTATAAAAATAAAACTACTGGATAATAATAATAATAATAAATGTCCTGATACAGTACCAGGCAGTGGCTCTCATGACTTCTCATCTTAACTGATTCGAAGTGTTATCATGGACATTGTTTTGATTTGGCATAAAAGATGGGCTACAACAAATATTCTGCTCAATACCTCAGTTGTTTCACTTTAACCAGTTGAGCATGTCCCTTGGTAGCTGACGATATGTGCATCTCTGATCACGAGCAGAAGTAGTGGGGAGCATCATAGGCATGTGTTGAGAGGAATTCTTTGGGGTTTGAATAATTCACCTTTGGAAACATAGGTGTTTCGTTCATCATCCTTAAACAACCCTTATTCAGGGACCTTTTGAGTGGAATGGGCCACTCGACCTGAAGAAAATTCTAACCGGGCCCCACCTGCGAGGTTATGCGCTGTTTATCTCCATATGAGATCACCATGTCGCGCACATATGGTTTTGATGCATGTGCCTGGTGTAATATCAGACAGGTAATCATGATGAGTATATTGGGCTTCATACATTTGTACCCCAGTGTGACTTTGATAGCATGCACTACTCTCTCATGATAATAATAATAATTATAACAATAATAATAATAATAATAAAATTAATAATAATAATAATAATAATAATAATAATAATAATAATAATAATGATTTCAAATTTTTGCCACAAGGGCAGTGTGGGGCGAAATACCGCTAAGTATTTCGTTCATTGCGCTAACGATTCTGCCAGCTCACTGCCTTAATAATAATAACAACAACAATAATAATAATAATATCACTAACTGGTCAATTACTGAAATATGTAATCTTGAAAATTGTTGACAATGAATAGAATGCACCACCCTACGGCAGGTATAGAACGACTTACCTGCCAAGAAAAGTGGGTGGCCGTGGGCTTTTACAAGTGGAATTAACAATGCAGATTGCCACAATTGGCCTAAACACCTACCTGAAAAGCTCTGAGGACTGGATGCTAAAACTTGTTTTAAAGCACGGAAACAAGAAAGCATCATACTCAGTAACAAAACAGATAAAGAAATAGCTAAGTGAATTCTAAATACAACAAATCCCAGAATCAGATGTACTAGAAACAAGAACAGAAAAAGTTAAGCGTATGAAAACCCGTGCTAAAACTGCTGCCTTAGATATTCTTACTGATAAATGGCAAGAAAAACTTCACAATGGCAAATACCCAAAGAGAGCGAATAATACTCATGTTGACATCAGTGATTAGTGTCTTCTGGCTTAAAATCAGAAACAGAAGGGTTTATCATAGCAGCCCAAGATCAATGCCTACCTACAAGGAACTACTAGGCCAACATATTAAAGAACTGTAGTAGCCCAACGTATCGTGTATGTAAACAACAAAATGAAACTCGATCATGTTGTCTCCATGAAAAGTCTTCTTGCGCCTCCAGAGTATCTCAACAGGCATGATAGAGCAGCACAGTATATTCACTGAGTAATTTGCAAAACCTGGACCTGACACATGATAAAAACTGGTGGGAACACAAACCATCTTCAGTGCTTGAAAATGATCACATCTCACTCCTCTGGAACTTCACTGACAGAAAGATAGATTCGAATAGGCCAGGCATTATTTTGAAGGATTTCAAACAAAATTCGTGCCTCCTGATCGATTATAACTGTCCCAATCGACATAAATATATCTGTCAAGACCTACCAAAAACTAAGCAAATATAAAGATCTTGAAATAGAAATCGGCAAAATGTGGAATCTCAAGACTAAAACAATACCTGTTGTCATAGGTGCCCTAGGAATGATAGCAAAAAGGGGCTGACTCATACCTAGCTCAGATACAAGGAAATGTAAAATATTGTCCCAAATTTTAAGACAAGCTTATAATTTTCTTCTGTTTTCTTAATCATTCTCTAAAACAATATTTTGTGCAAGGCAAAGTCGACCTTGACGGAATTTGAAACCGGAATGTAAATAGTAATAATAATAATAATAATAATAATAATAATAATAATAATAATAATAATAATAATGATGATGATGATGATGATGATGATGCCGATTCTGTGACGATGAGATTGAAACTATAGACCACCTAATCTCAGGGTGTAAGATGCGTTTATTAGATTCCTTAACCAAAACAGTCCAGAAGTGTGGTAGGGACATTGGTATGGAATTTGGGATTTCTAAATGCTCAGTACTTAATATGAAAAGAGGGAAGAAAGCAGCCTGCAGAGGATTGCGGTTACCATCAGGAGAGACCCTGGGTGAACCCGACGGTAGTGGATGTAGATATTTAGGGATTTTGGAGCTGGATGACATTCTACACAAAAAAATGAAAGTCAAGGTCAGTGAGGCGTATCAAAACAAGGTGAAGATGGTGTTGAAATCCAGCCTGAATGCCAGGCATTTGATTACCGCAATGAATATCTGAGCAGTTGCGGTGTTCAGATATAGTGCGTCCATCCTCAAATGGACTAAGGAGGTAATATCAACACTGGATAGAGGGACGATGACGCTGCATGGGGCGTTACACCCTAAAGCAAACGTAAACAGACTGTATATGAAAAGAAAGAATGGTGGTAGAGGATTAATTAATATAGACCATTGTATGAGGAGTGAAAGGAGAACGCTTGCCGAGTATTTGATAAATAGTGATGAAGACCTGCTGCAATATACCGCGAAAGATATGAGTGTAAATGCAGATGAAATGATGAGCAAGGATGAGTTGAACCAAAGAGCTGAGGAGAAGAGAAAATAAGACCTTCTTGAAGTGAGAATGTATGGACAGTTTGAAAGGAATACACAGGATGTTAAGGATAATACAGCATCGTGGGCATGACTTGAGCGAGGGGATTTGAAGCGTACCACCGAAAGCCTGATCATTGCTGCACATGACCAGGCTCTCGCTACCAATTCAGTGAAGTATAACATCGATAAAACTTCTGACACC
>NC_069003.1:20755980-20757630 GCF_001194135.2 Octopus bimaculoides
CATCAAAGGAGCAGAAATAAAACAACAACAACAACAACAACAACAACAACAACAACATCAACAACAACATCAACAACAACAACAGCACAACAACAACAACACTCACGCAGAACAAAATAACAGCAACTACAATGTCGACGACGACGATGATGATGACGATGATGGCGACAATAACAAAAAACAACAACAATTATTTATACGAGAGAGATCTTTTACATAGTCATTAAAAGTGCTAGAAATTGTAACCAAATCACAATGGGCTGTCTTAAAAATTAGAACACAACAGATTCGACAGTCTCGGGCTTCTCCTCTACCTCCACCTCTCTCTTTCTTCATGTGCTCCATCCCTGTTTTACTGGCATCAGCAACACAGACCTCCACACCAAAGACTGAAGATTCCTAATCTTTCTTAAAGAAGACACATCAGTGGTTTTCCGTTGTCTATTGCCAGTTTATCATCAGATTACTCTGCTCATATCCTGATACTCTCTTGAAATTACCCTCGAGGTACTGAGCCTATTTAATCCTTGAACAGAGTGGTTGGTCTCACTTGATACCTGGACATGGCATGTATACATATCCATAGAATCTGTGTGAAACATGTCTTGGGGCCAGTCTTCCTCCGAGTTTTGGTCTTGTATGTCATAGCCACAGAGCTATTTTCTGCTATTTGATGCATAACTGGTGGTGGTGGTGGTGGGGCAATAGCTACCACTTCGGACAAGAGTAGGTATGGAAGTAGCGATGACTAAAGGTTATCTTGCATAGTCCGTGCTTCCCCAATTCATGAACTCTTGAGCATGAGTTTTACCAGCGAATGCAATTCAATGTTTTGTCAGAATCTTTGTCTAAGTGAAAGAGAAACTGGAGGATCACGGAATGGAACGCCTTTCAATCAATGTTGATATAATTCTCACTACCACCACCAACAACAACTACAACAATAACAACAACAAAGAAAATATTAAAAGTAAATCCTCCTTCACGCGCCCAACCATAAGGATCCACGCACATAGCTGGTAGCCCTACCTAAGAAATTTGCAGTCTGACGAGGCTGATAAGCAACGAAACGTGCGATGGGCATTTTTAGTTCCTCTAACACGTGAATTAAGCTGTGTGGGTATATTTCTGATAAAAAAAAAAAAACGGATATCACCACGTCACCATGCATCACCAATGAATAACATCTATCGACAGGAAGTAACTCTTTTATTTCTTCGGAAAATATTTTTTCCGCATTTTGCCACCACCGATCCAAACTAGAATATATGCACTTCTGTTATAAAAGAATATATGCGCTTCTGACCGGTATCTCTGAGCAATAGTCAATGTTGTCTCGTGACAATATTTGGTACGAAGCCAGCGGTAAAATTCTGGCCAATTAAATGCCATAATTAGTAAGATATTGGCTAAAGATGTAAAAAAAAATAATAATGTATAACAGATTTGTTACTTATATTGGGTATGCATTTTTTCTTGAACTATGGACAACTAACAGATAATTTCTATCTATCTGTCTATCTATCTATCTATCTATCTATCTATCTATCTATCTATCTATCTATCTATCTATCTATTTGTCTGTCTGTCTGTCTATCTATCTATCTATCTATCTATCTATCTATCTATCTATCTATCTATCTATATATA
>NC_069003.1:20759059-20761613 GCF_001194135.2 Octopus bimaculoides
GTCTGTCTGTCTCTGCCTGTCTCTGTCTCTCTTTCTCTTTCTCTATGTTTCTTTTTCCCATATTATCTGCTCGCTTTCTTCTTTGTCTATCTGTCTGTCTGTCTGTCTGTCTGTCTGTCTGTCTGTCTCTCTCTCTCTCCCTCCTTCTCTCTCTCTTTCGTTTCTATCACTGCCTCCCACTCTTACCCCGCTAGTAATGTCCTTTTTCCTTTGTTCTCTTTCTTTCTTTGCTTTCTGTATGTCTCTGCACTTTAATTTTCTCTTCCTTTTTCCGTTCATCATCATCATCATCATCATCATCATCATCATCATCATCCTGCTCCTCCTCTTCCTCCTCCTCCATCCTCTTCTCCATTATTTTCATCTACTGTCCCACTATTATCTTTTTTCTCTCGTTTACTACTACTGTCGTGTTTCCCCGAAAATAAGACCTACTCCGGAAATAAGCCCTACCATGATTTTTCAGGATGTTTTTAATACAAGCCCTACCCCGAAAATAAGACCTTGTCAAAAATGCATCAGCTTGTTAGCAAGGCTATGTGATGTTTGCAAACTAAATCAACTACCGCAGCTTGGCTAAAGTCTACGCTAAGCGCGCATGCGCGGAGTTGACTCTCTTGGCTTGATTTCCTTGTCCCTCAGGAAAGATGAGTGCAAAAAGAAAGAATTATTCTGTGGAGTACAAGAAAGGAATTGTGGAAGAGTCACACAACAAGAATCTTATGACTTTTTCTAAGAAAGTGGATCTCCGAATGGTTCAAAAATGGCGAACACAGTACAATAATCTCAGCAGACAGATGGATGAGGGATGTGTTAAGTAAGAAGTGCAAGTGTGGACCAGGTCGACAACTGTTATTTTTGAAGCTGGAAGATATCACCTCAGGATGGATTACTGACAGAAGAACAAAGGCTTTGGTTGTACGCAGGGATGATATTCAAGAATTTGCTCTTGCAATGACACCACAGTTAGATATATCTCCAGAGTTATTCAAAGCATCACCTCATTGGCTGGATAACTTCCTTCAGCGATATGAGCTCTCTCTAAGAAGATCGACAAAACTGTTCAAGCTGGTGGATACTTAGGTGATTCAACGTGCACTTAAATTCATGTAACTTTGTTGATGGCATCGACTTTTCTAAATACAACCTCTTCAATATATTTGCTACGGATGAGACTGCAGTATTTATGGGCCAAGGATCTAAAATGACAATTGAATAGACAGGTGCCTCGTCAATCTACGTTGCCTCATCGGATTACGAAAGTGCAAGAGTTACTTGTATTTTAGCAATTCGTCTTGAAGGAACAAAAGTTTCACCGCTTATCACAAAGAGCAAAAGAGGAAAAACAGAACGAGTTTCGGGCATTTATGTCCTTGAAACGGAAAAGGCTTGGTGAACATAAGCTGTTATAAGAAAATGGGTTGATTTAACTATGCCACTTGTTTTACGTGGTTCTCAAATAGGTCTTTTAGTCTGGGATTCCACCAGAACTCATTGCGTAAAGGATATGAAAACCTTCCTTTATATATATATATGAAGTACATCATTTTAGACCTGACTCCACTGGCAAAGGAGTGGAATCTTGCAATTTTAATGTGCTCCCCGTATCTGAAACAAATTCTGGCAATCTAAACGCTCCCCCTTGGCCACACAACAGCCTACTGCCTTTAATTCCACCAAAACAGAAGACCATACACTAAATTAGCAGAAGAAAAAACTGTAACTATCGAGATCCCGAATCTTGGCCCCTGGTGGGATATTGTATTTGTAGAAAATGTTGCATACAAATGTTGTGTATTAACACATGGACCACAAGGAAAGACCTATATTGGTAGCACCACAGATTTCAAACGTAGGTATCGCGCACATTTAAACTCTTTCAAAAATCCTAATTATAAAACTTCAACCAAACTAGCTAAACACATTCATTATCTTAAGTAAAACAAAAAAAAAACATAAAGTATACACTGGCATTGTCTGTTGTAACGGGAGCTCCCCCTTATAACACAAAATTGGGCAAATGTAAATTATGCATTAAGGAATCCCTTATTATCTTCATTCTTATAATTCATTATTATTAAATAAACTTTCGGACGTAGTTAACTCATGCAAGCATAGGTATTATTAAACATGTTCCCACTTCCGTGATTCAGGTTAGAATTGAACCAACGTACTTAGTTAAACTAACTCTCATCACGTTTTTCAATCACTAATGTAATTTATTAATAAAATATTCCCTCCTCTCCATTTCCGCCTTCTACCTCTATGAATTCTTGATCTATAAAATTACTTAAATTATTTGTATCATTTCAACAACTACTTAATGTGAACTTGCACAACCACTATTAACTCTGAAGAAGGAGGCGTTGCTCAATAATGGGTATATAAACCCTTTATTTTTACGGGCAATTAACCCCCAGAGACGGCCGTAGGACACTTAATATTTTATACTTTACATTCTTCTCGGATTTTTGACTTTCATTTCATTTCATTAATCTCATTTTTATTCTATAAATCGGACCACTTTTATATATATATATATGTATATATATAT
>NC_069003.1:20763434-20764263 GCF_001194135.2 Octopus bimaculoides
ATATATATATATATATATATATATATATATATATATAATACACAGAAGATTTCAGTCCCCTCTCTATCACACCTCCACCACCGATTCCATCAACTGCACCAAGCTCACTCCCAAACCCAGATATGCATTGGGATAAGCTCACCTACAACAGAAAACCTTGTTTTCAGCCAAGTGGAGCAACGAAGTAATTGCTTGAACTCAACACGTACTCTTTATTTTTTTTTGTATTTGCTTTTTTGTTTGCTTTTTTCAAATACCAACCCGACCCTTACCAAATTACCAGATGTATAACTAACAGAATGATGAAATATGATGCTGGTATTATAAATATATATTGTGATATATAAATAATGTGTTAAGAGCACCAGAAAACAACCGATCTGGTTCTTGATTGGTTCACTGCCTCATAAGGCGCTTAGTGTTTTGGGGATGACGCTTGACGCTTAACGCTAGGCGCTGCAAGGTGCTGCATGACGCTTATGGAAGTCACAGATGAAAAGCGATATTCACTCCCACAGCGATGATGTCTATCGACTTACTTACTCATCAATATGCATATATATATGTGCGTGCGTGTGTGTGTGTGTGTGTGTGTGTGTCTGCATTTATGTGGGCTTGTGAATACCTACATCTATATACGTATGCGCACGCACACACGAACACACACGCAAAGATTATATGTGTTAGTGTGTATGTATGTGTACAAACATTCTATGCTGACAGTACTTCAGACTGTTTAAGGCTACCATTTGGTAACTCGTCTGCAGGACGGCTTTATAGGTATATATATATGTGTGTGTGTGTGTATGTATATATATATATATATATA
>NC_069003.1:20764776-20765988 GCF_001194135.2 Octopus bimaculoides
ATGTACACACACACACACACATAATTATAAGCATGAATGTTTCTCTATGTTTATGTATATATGCGTATGTGTATGTATATATATATAAGAATATACGCAGAGATACGTCCCCATAACAGCGATTCATTAAAAAATATGACCACTCTTTAAAAACAATATTTAAAGAATTAAATAAGTACTGGAGCTTGATTTGTTCAACCAAATCTTACAGGGCGATGCCCCAGCATGGCCACAGTCATTGACTGAAACAAGAATGAAATGAAAAAAATTAAAGAATAGACAAGTGGTGCTTTTCATGCCTTTGTGTTCAAAAATAGAGGGAAGATTGTAAAAGAATGGGGTTTTGCGTGTAATGCATATATGTACGTTGTGTTGGTATGTATGTGTGCATGTGAATGCGTTTGTGTGTGTACGCGCGTATGCGTGCATGCATGTGTGTTTGTATGTTTGTGCAGTACGGTGTGATATGCACATACATTTAAGTACAAACACATGTGTGAATGGCGGTTGGGGTGGAAAATAGATTCTGCAGATGCCGCAACAATACGCGTGTCAAATTCCGAGGGTACATTGACACACACACACACACAAACACACACAAGCACACACACACACACACACACACACTCGTATGCTCATAGGTATGTATGACATATCTATATGCATGGAATATATACACGTGCATAAATATATACACATACATAAGACATAAGTATATGCACACACATACACACATACACACGTACACACACACACCTTTTATATGGATGTGTGTGCTTGTGTCTTTATATTTCTATAGTTACATTTACGCATGTGTATTTCTGTGTTGTGGGCTTGTAGTCATATTTCTGTATTTATGATAAATATGTTAAGTGATTCTTCTTGTGTTATTACGTTGGTTTCCACCTACTCTCTGTGCACTTGTTGATAGACATATATATATATGTAGGCGCCTGTATGTATGTATGTATGTATGTATGTATGTATGTATATATGGAGGCGCAATAGCCCAATGGTTAGAGCAGAGGACTCGCGGTTTCGATTACCAGACCGGGCGTTGTGAGTGTTTATTGAGCGAAAACACCTAAAGCTCCACGAGGCTCCGGCAGGGGATGGTGGCGAACCCTGCTGTACTCTTTCACCACAACTTTCTCTCACTCTTTCCCCCTGTTTCTGTTGTGCCTGTAGTTCAAAGGGTCAGCCTTGTCACAC
>NC_069003.1:20766230-20767246 GCF_001194135.2 Octopus bimaculoides
TATATATATATATATATATATATATATATGTAATTGTATATATATATATAGTGAGTTCAAACAAGAAAAACGACAAAAAAAACAACAACAAAAAACAACAACGCGAGTACGTGATACAGATATTGTGTTACTGGACGCTCAGGAAAGGAAAGAAAGAGAATTTATATATATATGAGAAAAAGAAAACGGGCAAATTGAGATATAGACATCAATTTATCAGAACATATTTAATTCCAAACAAAAAGAAACTCTTAGCACCTACAATTGTTTCCAAGCCCAATTAATTCAATTTGAGAAATTAAATTAAACTAAATTAAATTACAGTTTCCTATTGAATATAGCTAAATGGACATTTCGTCAGAGGAAGAATTTGATAGAAAGTATCAGATATGTGCGTTTTTACATCCAATATATTTTTTTTTAAAGCGTTACTTAATTATATGTATATGCATATTTATTTAATACATTTGTGCACATGCGTATGTAATGTGTTGCAAAACAAAAGTAGCCGTTAGTTAGCTTAAATGGTATTTCGAGTCGATTACTTTAACTAGAAACTAAAAATATTATTCTTCATTCATATTATAACTTATCGGAATATCAGCAAAGTATCTAATCACTTAAGAAATTTATTATAAGTCACCCAATTGTAATCTCTAGGAGAACTTAGATGCTGTCATCCCTCTGGCGTTTGTTTATTTACGTCCTCATAACAGCGATTCATTTAAAAATATGACCACTCTTTAAAAACAATATTTAAAGAATTAAATAAGTACTGGAGCTTGATTTGTTCAACCAAATCTTACAGGGCGATGCCCCAGCATGGCCACAGTCATTGACTGAAACAAGAATGAAATGAAAAAAATTAAAGAATAGACAAGTGGTGCCCAGCCCATGGTCCGCAGACCGCTGCTGGTCTGCAAAGGTAGTACTGGGGGTAGGTGAACCAAATTCAAAATTTCATATATATATATATATATATATATATGTGTGTGTGTGTGTGTGTGTGTGTGTGT
>NC_069003.1:20768312-20772552 GCF_001194135.2 Octopus bimaculoides
ACACAATGGGACTGAACCTGGAACCCATATGGTTGAGAAGGAAGCTTCTGACCACAAAGTAACGCAGATAGATTGATAGATAGATAGATAGATAGATTGATAGATAGATAGATAGATAGATAGATAGATAGATAGATAGATAGATAGATAGATAGATAGATAGATAGATAGATAGATAGATAGACAGTCACACATGTATGTATATAACAATAGACAGAACGGGAAAATGGAATCCTCGAGATTTTTATTATTCCCAACGACTGTTTCGACCCATCTTGTATCGGTCTCTCGAAGGTGAGATGCTGGGCAATTGGCAGTGGTGCGTCCTTCGGTGCGGATGTGTTTCGTCCGGTGGCTTTTCAAAAGGTCACTCGCTCAATAAACTCCGTTTAGCATGGTTCGATTATAATGCGTTTCGTTATTTGATTGTAGCTGGTTGCATACAGGCCATATGCATATATGTATAAGCGAAGAAGAACATGGTCCACAGTTTCTTCCCTAACCCACCTCCCAGCGTGGCTCGTTCCCTTGCCCCTGCCCACGCTGTCGCACCTGCCCCTACCTCTCCAACATCACTATGCTCACTGGTACCCATTATCGTCCCTATCACATCACCAACTCCTTTACCTGCACTTCTAGCAACGGCATTTACTGCATCTCCTGCTCGCTCTCTCTCTCTCTCTATCTCTATCTCTCTCTCTCTCTCTCTCTCTCTCTCTCTCTTTCTCTCTCTCTCTGTCCTTCAATGTACATCGGTCAAACAGGACGTCGCTTGGTTTGCGGAGCACCTCAGTGACGCCAGACTCGGCAATCACACCTTCGTCTCGCGCCGTTTCCTCTCTACCGGTCATTCGCTACAACATCTGTCTGTGTTCGGAATGACTTTGCACAGGGGCGTCCGGACTCCCGCCTTCGCCGTGAACAGGAATTAACCTTCTCTTTTCGCTCCTTTGCGGCACACAGGCTCAACTCACCTCCTGTCTTCATCTGACACCTGCCTCGCCTCTTCTCTTCATGTAATACCACCCCTACACTACTCCACACACACACTAGCACTGACCACTTCCCAGCACCCGCATCACACACCTTCATCTAAAATCCCACACGCAATCTTCAATAGCGTCACCACACATACCACTATATGAGTAGCCACATACACTGTCTAACTCAGTACACACATCACACACGATTATGCACACTCCTACAGCCACACAAGCAAATAATACTTGAACACAGGCTATACATACACATGCAACATGCATTAACACACGCGACATACATAGACAAAGATAACTTTCGCCCACATATATATACACCATACACATGCACACTGTTTGGTTCCACACACACACATATGCGCACACATCACGTGAAAAGGCACACCTCAACTACTACACACAACACACACACACACACACACACACACACACACACAAACACGTTACACACTCGCACACTCGCACACGTCAGTTACTCGCTCTTATTCACATACACACATTTACACATTCACACATACCATTCTCACATTCTCTTGAAATCACCAGCACTTTATTATCTCCATTTCTTTCAACTTCTTTTTATTATTAGCTCCCTTTGTTTCAAAATTTTTTCCCAATTATTTGCCATGCTGGAACCGCTGAAATCTACAAGTTTTTGTCATTCTCTCTATTTACTATCTCTTATTCCTTTCAGTTGAAGAGCGTAGGCGCGAAACATAAAAGACTTTTTCATTATCCCGAGCGTCAAACTAATACACTTGTTGTTCATACACATGTCTTCGTCTTTTGCTTTTCAATAAATTTCAACTATATATATGTGTGTGTAGGGGTGTATATATATATATATGTATATACATAAGCGGATGTATGTATGTATATGTATATATTTATATATATGTGTGTATGTACGTGTGCGTATGTGTGTATGGTATGTATATATTTATATGTATATGTACCTGTGTACATATGCACGTGTGTGTTCGCGCGTGCGCATACTCCTCTGAATATGCATGTGAACGAAAACAGTATTACACTGGATTTCGACTGATAATAACAAGAACACCAGCAGAAATGTCAGCTAGAATATCTCCACCCAAAAAACTGGAGCGACTCTCTGAGAATAGATAATGCCCTTATAAAAACTGAAATTTATGACCTTAGGTCACAAGCATCCAAAAAAGACACAAACCATACATGGTAAGATGACATAAATCTTTGAAGCTGAAATCAGGAAAAAAACCGGATTCAGGTTGGTTAAAAAGGATTTTTTTCCTATACTACAAGAAAAATAATAATAATAATAAAAAAGGAAACAAGAGAACTTTTTGCTGCAAAACTCATAAATGTATTTGGTAAAACCTTTTTCTTTCCAAAAAACTCGAGGTAACATGTGATTCTTTGTTTCTCCTTGCTTCATTCTATCCTTTTCAGTTTCGTTATATATATGTTTGTATAACATATGTCAACCTCACATTAAGAATGTGTATACCAATATATTTTCAGTTGAACTATAATAAGAAAAGATTTATTCTCTGAAAACGGATGAATATATTTTGTTTTTCATACATTTAAACGCATAAAATAAATTTATTCTCCACTCATGTTAAAAAGTTTAAACTTGTTTTAACTACACAAAAATATATGCCCATAAAAAGAAATTTTTGACGTATTTTCGACTTTTCCTTAGAATGTTTGGTATATATGTTTTTATATATATATATATATATATATATATATGTGTGTGTGTGTGTGTGTGTGTATGTATGTATGTATGTATTTTTGTACGCGAGTGTGCGTGTGTATGAACGTATGTATGTATGGATGTATGTATGTATGTATGTGCGTGCGTTAAGTATTGAAACTAAACATCTATTTCGCAACTCAAATTCCATGTGACCTCGAGTATGTGGTTGTAATGCGTGTGTGTGTGTGTGTGTGTCTAATGTATATTTGTATACATACATACATACATACATACAGTAATCACTCTGCATATCGCGGTTCACCTATCGTGCCCTCAATACATCGCGGATTTTCGGGTTAATATATGTAAATTTATATCGCGGACTCCTCAGTATATCGCGGGTTTCTGCAGCCGATAAGAATTTATATTTTTTTAGATTTTCATTATCTCTGTGGTAAGATAAGCATTTTTACGCCTAAAAATAAATAAATAAATAAATAAATATACAGTACAATACTGCATTGTATAAAACATTCATTAAAATATATTAAAATAAAATACGTAGTGTACCGTAGATGAGTAAATAAAGAATCGTACATACTGTATGGAAAACGAAACTCGGGAGGCGAGTGTATGGTGTTGTTTTGCATTTGTGAGTAAAATTGTGAATTTATTTCAAGCTCTACGATGTTACCCAAACGTTCTGCACCTTCTAAGGCTTCTGGCAGTGAACCCAAGTGCCAGAGGAAGAGGCTTACTATAGCAGAGAAGGTGAGACTCCTCAAGATGCTCAAGGAAGGGAGGTCTGCGGATGGAGGCTGCAAAAGAACTTCAGAGAGTGGCGGAAGATCGGAACCCTCAGATGTTTCGTGGCTTGCATGTCCAGAAATGCAATCGATGGATCCATGGAAGTTTATAAAAACTTCCTTACACAGAAGAAAAGGCAGCCCATCACACAACTGCCCATCACACAACTGCCCATCACTATGTTCCCCAAACGCAAAAAGGAAAAAGAAGATAAGGATACTTCTAAGAGTGTGGGGAGAATTTATAAAAGCTGGAATATATAAAAATAATAAAATAAATATATACAAATTATAAAAATAAAGATTTTACAGTACAGTACTGTTTCTACTTCGCGGATTTTCACCTACTACGGGGGGTGGGGGTTGGAACGCAACATCCGTGATAGTCGAGGGATTACTGTATACACACGCGCGCATTAAATTATATATACATACATACACACATAAATACGCCTGCGCACTAAATATTCACATATATGTATGTATACATGCATTCATATATACATAAACACACACACACACGCATATCTTTTATCTGTTTCAGTCATTAGACTGCGGCCATGCTGGGGCACCGCCTTGAATTTTTAGTCGAATGAATCGAAACCAGTACTTATTTTTTAAGCCTGATATTTATTCTATCGGTCTCTTTTGCCGAACCGCTAAGTTACGGTGAGGTAAACTCACCAACACCGGTTATCAAGTAGTGATAAGGAACAAATACAGACACACACACACACACACACACACACACA
>NC_069003.1:20773252-20774135 GCF_001194135.2 Octopus bimaculoides
TTTAGTTTTTTCAACATAACACGGATAGAATGGAGAAGTGAGGAAATCTATATGGATTGTATTCCAATGTTGTCTACAAGATTAGATAACGCTTCATACCGTTGAGGAGGCAGATAAATAAAGTGATAGCTTTTACATGTTTGTACTAAAAAGAGGTCTTCCTGTTCATTGGGAGGCCGGAAGCAGTAAAGTGTTTTACTGACATTGTAATCCAACTTAACGCAATTCCTTTCAGAAATGCCTTATCATCCGTAGGGAAATTGTTATTAATAATATTTGGGGAAACCCAAGCAACATTCCAAACTACATTTAAAATATAAGGAGGATTGCTTCATATAACATTCCATCTCGTATATTTCACCGTTTATGAATATTAAATGCTGTTTGGATTTCATGTATTGTAGTTTTGAAGCTACTGTAATTAATGCTTGACTGTGACAACGAGCATGATGGTTAAAAGATTTCTCATCACACGATAACCAAAGTGCTAGTTTATTAATATTATTAACGTTTTTTTTAAGGATAATTGGAAGATGGTTAGAAGTGTATTAATATATAATTCTAGGCATCCTCATAAATAGAACGCATAGAAAAAAAATTGTTAATTTTCTGTTT
Organism: Octopus bimaculoides; assembly: GCF_001194135.2. NCBI lineage: Eukaryota > Metazoa > Mollusca > Cephalopoda > Octopoda > Octopodidae > Octopus > Octopus bimaculoides. The sequence goes on from NC_069003.1 coordinate 20,773,868, forward strand.
GTGTTCTTGTATATCATAGGGAAATGAACCAAGACAATATTTTATAGCTTCGATTTCATAATTGCGAATAATATTGCCATATGAGTTCACTGCATCAAATATGACGATGTTGGCGTTAGCGTTTATTGAGTATGTCCGCAAATTGAATGAGATTGTCATTTTCGTCAATGTTATCCAAACTTTACAGTCATCCAGCATATCTATCTATCTATCTATCTATCTATCTATCTATCTCTCTCTCTCTCTCTCTCTCTCTCTCTCTCTCTCT
>NC_069003.1:20774627-20777124 GCF_001194135.2 Octopus bimaculoides
AGAGAGAGAGAGAGAGAGAGAGAGAGAGAGAGAGAGAGAGAGAGAGAGAGAGAGAGAGAAAGAAGAAAGTAAAGGGGTTTTGTTACAGTTTCTCTCATCTTGGGTTCTTTTTTCCCGTCGCGTGCAGGTTTTTTCGCTTGTAACGGAGTGTTTTGGAATCAGTGTATTTATAAGTTTTTCCGTGAACGGATCTAACTTTTGATTCGTTATAACTCCGACGACATCTTATACTTTCTAGTGGTCAAGTTTGGCCTTCTGCCTGGTTGACTTCTCTGTAAGGAATGGTTATCAACCGTTCCAGTTGGTTGATTCTCTTAAAGGATCAGTTTCATTGGCCGAAAGATAGGTGACGTCAGCAACTGGTGTTTGTATGGTATTATTGTTTGGTGATCTGGAGCTGCGGTTTCGAAACCTGAGAGTAAGAATGTTACTAAAGTTTTTCGAGTTGTTTGTTGTATCTGGTTGTTTTTTTTTTTTCATTTTGTGGAGAAATTGAGTTTTTACTTCTTTTTAGTGTTTTCTTCCTTCTAAAGGATATTCAGCTGTGGTTTATATTTTTTAATGAGTATGCTTTCCTTATTCAATCGGGATTGGGTTGAAGTGTTTCCGGTGCATTGATAGAGAGGGAAGATTTGGTACTTCGGGTTTATGTTTGCGGGGTATTGGTCTAAGTGTTTGCTTACGAGAATGTTCCTGGTCGTGAGGTCCCGGAATTGTTGCCTGTGTACCATAAGTCTGTCCCTCAAGGTCAAACTAGTTTGACCTATGTAGTCTCAATCACACTCACCACATTTGAGAATAAATATTAAGTTCTCCGATGTACAGGTGAACTGATTTTTTTATGGTAAGAGTTTGACCTGATTTAAATTTGTATGTTGAGCCCTCCAAGAGGTAGATGCAAGTTCCGCATTTAGAGTGGTTGCATTTTTTGACTAGTGGGGTTGTATTTTTGGTGGGTAATTTGGTACTGGTGAGTGATCTTTTTAGGGATTGCAGTTGTCTCTTGCTTTTAATAATCCTATGTTTCCAGTGCTTTTTGCATTCGCAAGTCATTCATAAGGAGGTGGATGATGTTGTATGCTTCCATGTTACTCGGATTCTGTTGATACGTCAGATAAAGTTTTAAGCGTATCTCTTGGATGTCTATCGTTTTTGCACGTTCTATTCTGTTTTTGATTAAACTGGCCGGGTATTTTCTATCTAGTAATGTGTTGTCGGAGTCGTTTTCCTCGGGTTTCGGGATTTGATGCAATTGTGCAAATTCTTCTTGTTAAGTTGAACGGTATATTTATTTTAGTATGTTTTGGGTGGCAGGAAGAGAATAGAAGATATTGTTTTGAGTCCGTTGGTTTGAAGAAGAGGTCAGTTTCAATTCCAGTATCTCTTTTTATGATTAAGACGTCCAGGAAAAGTAGGTGTTTGTGGCTGTATTCCATTGTAAATTGGATACTGTGGTTAATGCTGTTGATTAAGTAGAAATTACTACGAAGTTGTATAGCATTGCCTTTAATTCTTTTAATATATATACAGTTTTACATAGACCAACACATGTTTCAACTGCACCGATTAGTAACCATTGCAATTGCAACCCTACCATAATACCGGTGCAGTTTCTTTTGACTCTTTACTTGACATCCTTCGATTTAACTGTTTAAAGTTTTTCGTTTATCTACTCTGCGTTGTATGATGTAGAGTTGTCCGTTAAGTTAGACGCAAACAATCTCCATTTCAAGTTTTGATTGGATAATCACTTATAGTCCATTACTTCAAGAAAAAGTCGAAGGTTGTTCATGGTAGGGGGGGGTGCTCAATCCCACATTTTTAGTATACATGACAGATGCTCTATTGTTGGACCAAAGTAATCCTTCGAATTTCTCTAAACATTTTTGAACCTTCGCTCTTACGACCGAGAATTCTATGTAGTTGGCGTCGTAAGAACTTAGAAACTTCGAGAGAACGTGAAACACTTTTTCTTCTTGGAGCAGTAAAAGTCGAAGCAGTTGTGATGTGTTGTGGTGTAGTGTCGTGTGCTGTGAGTTGTTGTTGGTGGTGGTTGTAGTGGTGGTGGTGGTTGTAATAGTAGTGGTAGTGGTGTGTGGTGGGGATGGTAGTGATGGTGGTGGTCATGGTAATGTTTTGGTAAGATTTGGCTCAGTTTGCTATAGTGAGGTGTGGTGTGGTGCTGTACAACGCTGTGTCTCTGACACTCATTAACATGGCGGAAATATCCGGCGCCAAGCAATTGAATTTCATCAACATATCGGAGAGGTTAATAAACTATTTCTGATGAGTCTACATGTACAGACATGCGCATGCCTGCATTGTATAAACAATGACCGAATGTGCGTATATATATATATATATAATATATATATATGTGTGTGTGTGTGTGTGTGTATGTGTGTGTGTATGTATGTGTATATATATGTATATATATTTTTATGTATATATATATATATATATATATATGATATAATATACGTTTATATATGCACAC
>NC_069003.1:20777588-20779459 GCF_001194135.2 Octopus bimaculoides
TAATTAGCTTTGTGGTGGGGATCTGTGTGGGCGTATGTGCCTGCGCGAGTAAATGAATGCGCATATAAGTATGTTTAAGTGCCAAGTATAATGTGTGTGTGTGTGTGAGAGAGAGAGAGAGGGGGGGAGAAGAGATTGCGTGGGATTGTGAGTGTGTGTGTGGGGGTGTGTGTATGAGAGAGAGAGAGAGTTGGAAAGATAAAGAGAGTGTGCATAACTCTGTGTGTGTGTATGAGTGTTTGTATATTTGTGTATGTGTATGTGTGTGTAAGCTCGTAAAAAATCATAAACGTGTATGAAGCTGTGTGCGTATACTTGTGTGTATGTGTATGTATGTACGTATGTATGCGTGCGTATGTATGTGTGTATATGTGTGTGTGCTAGTACACATGCACGTGTATGCTTGTAAAGAAGTGTGTACAAATTGTTGAATGAAGACATACAAGGACAAACACCTTTCCATCCTCATCTTCTCGCGAAGCTGCGAGAAGCACGTCTAAAACCATTTCCTTTGGGTATAATCCCTCAAATTATACTAATCCAATAATCCATTTGCTGGATCATGGAAACAACATTGACTAACAACAACACGCATCTTACTGTTGTGGTGAAATCCTGACACCCCTGTGGGATAGCAAGTGAACCTTATAAAAGCGCATGCGTACTGACAATGCGAGGTATAGTGTGGTGTGTTAATCCTTGTGGTTCTGGTTACAATCCTTGTGATTCCGTAGAAGTGGTGTTATAGTATATTTGTTGAAGGTCTCCCCTCGTGGGTGTGCCTACGATTGTTGATTGTTGAAATTGCTGTTACTGTTGTTTGCATACGAACTTGTTAAACTGTATTTGTTTTCTTCCCATTTATAGGAGATGTGAAACAAGTACCAGCAAAAAGCCACAGTTAAGCGACGGTAACTGGCAGAGGAGTGGACTCTGATGCTTTGGAGGTTCGTGAGGTGAAGGTGGAACCGAAGAAGTTGAAAGAGTATGAAAAGTTGTTGAAAATGGAAGGTAATACTCTAAAGTTAACCCCCACCAGATGAACTAACGAATGGTGTTATAAAGAAAACTGGAATATATAAAACACTGAATGTATCATCTAGAAAAACTGAAATTGCAACTATTGAAGCCATTGAAGAATGCTTGAAGGAGATTGAAATGTTCGCCACGTTTATCACAAGAGGAAGAAAGTATGACGCAATGGAGGTGCGATTCGCAAATGAAGAAGAAGCGATGAAGCACTCCACTGTGGCCATAAAAACGGAAGACCTTTTGCCAACGTACTGTGGCAAGCGCGTTGCTAGGGTAAGAATTGGCAAAGTACTCTCAGAAATAAAAGAAACATGGTTGATAGCGGCGGTAATGTTTAACAGGGAAGAAGATGCTAAAATACTTAAAGTGACAAGGACCAAAAGGTTAAACTGACGGGGTTATGGCATCGAGATGGCCATACAAGCGAGTTTAAAAGATTTAAACGCAATTTCAGAAGAGATTGTTTTACCAGAGGATGTGAGGCTGAGAGTGGTGGTGGAGGGCAGGCCTCCTACATGCTACTAATGTGGGGGGAAATGCCACTTGAAGGCAAGGTGCCCCCAGAGAGAGGAATAACAACGATTTGAACAGGCTAAAGAACATGTGATGGAAGATGAAGTGGTACAAGAGGATGGTGAAGGAGACGGTAGTAACAGAAGAGGCGTTCACAGTGGTAAATAAGCAAAAAAGAAAAGAACGAATAGGCTCTCCGCCGGAAAGGCAGAAAAAGAAAAAAGATGAGGAGGTTGAGAAGGAAGTTGAGAAAGAGGCTGAGAAGGAGGTGACAGAAGCGAATGTACTAGCGGAAGATGAAGAGGAGGAGGAGGAGGAGGAGGAGG
>NC_069003.1:20779851-20782050 GCF_001194135.2 Octopus bimaculoides
TTGATCCACTCGGAGTCGATGTTGAGTCTGATGAGTTGCCTCCCGTGGTGGATTATACAGAGTTGGAAAAATATGTGAACTACGATTTAAAAAAAAAAGTAAAATTTCATTCAAGAAAACGATGCTAATGAAAAAACAAAAAGCAAAAAAAAAAGATTAGAAATTGTCTGTAAAAACGTTCAAATGGTGCTGCTTGAGAGCGGGGCTCATGCAGCCATTTCATCTTCAATTTTTATATAACATTTTGCTTAATTCATTAGTTCTGTGTTTTTTGTCCCCACTGTGGTGTTCTGTCTATCCTTGTGTAAGAGCCTGAATGCTTGAATAAAGAATTGGTACAGTGTGGTGTGTGCAGTCGCATTTGTGAAGGCAGTCGTTAAAGTCGTTGAGGAGAGATGCAAGTTTGTTACGTGTTTGTTACTGGTTTAGTTTTCGTAGCGTTATAACACTGTTACAGTGTAGTCTATATCCAACTAAAGGATGTAATTGCTGACAACCCCTAAAACGATGACAGTTGCAGAAAATTCTGTATGCATAACACTTGGAACTTCAGAAGGGTCTGCACATAACCATCTGTCATTTCTTCTGTTAATCTTTTTAATAATAATCAAAGATTTTAGATCTTTTGCAATTTACCTTATGGAATTTCTAGGATGGTAATCAATGATCTGTTGAACTTTCTGGATAAATTCAAGTGTTCTGATGATTTCAGAGTATTTAGAATGCTTTTTATGCTTTGATACTGGTGATACGTTTCCATCTTCAATCTCTAACTCCTTACAAACTTTATAGACGAAAGATCTGGTAACTTATAAAAATCGAGATATTTCTAAATCGCTATGCAATGATAGCATGCCTCTTCATTTCTTGAGTAAGCTTAGGGTCTGCCATTATTATTTTCTGAAACAAAAATTATACAGAGTTAGCAAAAACTGCAGCAATGATCCAAAAAAGGTATTCCTCAAATACCGTACACTCTGTATATTATATATTATACGTACATATTAACACTTTACAGTATACTTACATATATACATATATACATCGATCTAAAACAACAGGACTACTAAAGGAAGGCCGGAATCTAAGAGAAGAGAAAAGCAAAAGGTCTCCTGCTATTCATTTAAAAACTCCTGAGTAGAACTTATTATTATAACCTCCGCCTTTGAAACTATTTTGAATGGTGAATGTGCTAACTTTGGCTTGTATTAGATGAGGATAAACTATTTATTACTGTTACTAAATTTTCTACAGCCACCCTCACATTCCATGACTACCATTGGGATCGATCAGGTACCAGACAAGGACTCTGGATTATTTTTCCGGTTTTTTAAATTTAATTTTTGAGAGCGGTTGGGTTCATTTTTTGTGTTCTCGTTTGTGATAACAGTCGAGTTTATTTCAGATATTCTCATTTTAAGAATCATCTCTGGCTAATCGTTGGGAGGACGTTGGTGTTGCCTTGGCGGAAGTTTGCGCTCTCTGAGTGCTCTTGTTGTTGTTGTTATTATTATTATCATTATTATTATTATTATTATTATTATTATTATTATTATTATTATTATTATCATTATTATTATTATTACAAAGGCGGCGAGCTGGCACAGTCGTTACCGTGCCGGGCAAAATGCTTAGCGGCATTTCATCCGTCTTTATGTTCTGAGTTCAAATTTTGCCGCGGTCGACTTTGTCTTTCAACCTTTTAGGCTCGATAAAATAAGTATCAGTTAAGCACTGGGGTCGATGTAATTGATTTAATACCTCCCCGGAAATTGCTGGCCTTGTGCCAAAATTTAAGACCATATTATTATTACTAGCGGGACGCGTGAATATTTCACGGTATTAATGGCAAACCTACTTCGTTATTTCTGAAAACTTTATCCAAAAAACCTGAAAGCGTAGCCTGTGATGTGTCTGTATGGAAAGGTAATCACTCATCTGTTACTCATTGAAAAGTGAAAGAAATTGGAATACGATGATTACTTAATGCACTTTATATATACAGTTTATATACTTTATGCACAATTTTATCGACTTAATACACAGCACTCATAAAATAAATATTCAATCTTATTTTTCCATTTTTCCTCATAAACAAAAAAATTAAAATATCTCGTACATATGATACAACCTTTAATTAAATTGCATATATCTGCCATGTAAATAAGCTTGAATATTTCACGGAATTGCAGTCATGCG
>NC_069003.1:20785094-20785749 GCF_001194135.2 Octopus bimaculoides
GAGAGAGAGAGAGAGAGAGAGAGAGAGAGAGAGAGAGAGATTAAAAGAGGGAAAGAGAGAATGATAGAGAGGGTGAGGGGGCGAAGATTGGATGAAAGGATGAAAGAGACTGGAGAAACCGAAGAAAGATAAACAGAAGAGATAATTAAAAATTAAGCCACGAACCGCCAGATCAAGTGAGAGAAAGGAGGGGGGGTAAAGAGAAAAGGAGAGAGAAAGAGAGTGAGAGCAGGAGGGGGATGAATAGGTAAACATACCGACAAACTGATACGCAGACATACAAGACAGAAGATATAAGGAAAAAAAATGAGAAAATGAATAAATAATATATAAACCTTTCCAGTAGCCAGGAAGACTTAGTAATGAGAAGCTGGTGAAGACAGAGATCAGACGTGAACTGAAACAACAGCACCATTGTTAGTGGGGTGGGCTTTTTTATTCTTTGTTTTTGCCGGTGTATTTACTGGTTGTTGCGATTTTCTATTTTCCCAGTTTGGTCGTCTGCTTAATTGAGAGAGAAATGGAGGGAGAGGGTTCAGAAGTGGGGAATAACGGGAAAAGAAGTTCAAGAGAAGGGAAAAGATAAAGTGAGAGAAAGGAGGAGAGGGAGCAGCGAGGGAGAAGGAGGGAATAGAGGAAGCAAGGTGCTTACATA
>NC_069003.1:20785820-20786410 GCF_001194135.2 Octopus bimaculoides
TCGTATATATATATATATATATATGTATGTGTGTGTGTGTGTGTGTGTGTGTGTGTGTGTGTTTGTGTGTGTGTGTGTGTGTGTGTATGTGTGTGTATTTTCGTGTCTGTGCTTGTCACCCACCATCGCTTGACAACCGATGTTGGTGTGTTTACGTCCCATAAATTAGCGATCAGGCAAAAGTGACCGATAGGTATAAGTACTATGCTTACAAGGAATAAGTCCTAAAGACTGTCAATTGATCGCCTTATCTCCTTCTCTCCCCCCACTCCCCCTCTCCCCCTCTCATTTCTCCCTTCATATATTTTTACACACATACATACATATATGCAGTTATATGTATATATAGTCTCGACAAAGAACGAGATTCCGCTGGTGTAGAAAATTCAGGTAAATCCAATGTATGGGTCTAGCAAAAGTAAAATATAATCCAAGTAAGAAGACAAAGAGCTTAGCTTATCATTAATATCTATCTATCTATCTATCTATCTATCTATCTATCTATCTATCTGTCTGTCTGTCTGTCTGTCAGTCTCTCTCTTTCTCTCTCTCTCCCTCTGTATGTGTGTGTGTGTGTGTGTATATATATA
>NC_069003.1:20787462-20789714 GCF_001194135.2 Octopus bimaculoides
TATATATATATATATATTGCTAGCAATGACACAGTATTTTGTTTTGCAAGCAACCATGATTTACTTCCAAAATATTACAAGTCAACTGGCAGAAATGTTAGCATGCCGGGCGAAATACTTAGCGGTATTTCGTCTCTCTTTACGTTCTGAGTTCGAATTCCGCCGAGGTCGACCTTGCCTTTCATCCTTTCGGAGTCGATAAATTAAGTACCAGTTGCGTATTGGGGTCGATCTTATTGACTGACCCCCTCCTCAAAATTTTCGGGCCTTGTGCCTAGAGTAGAAAAGAATATTATGTCTTGTTTTGTGTTAGCAGTGCGATATTCTCGCTTTAAAATTTATCTCTACAAATTTTTTTTATAGATTTCACAGTCAGCCCTGAAAGTTACGACGTTTTATATACGAATACATCATTCTACATCATTGTTAAATTTCCTGAAAATAAAGCTCTTGTTTTTGGTTAATATCGTGTTGTTGCTTTTATTAGTAAATTCGTTGGGGTTGACTTCGTTATTATACCTGGTTTCAATAAATTCTTACAAACAGGTTGACGCCTATATTATTTCTGCAGGTAGAGGTTCTGTTTGATAATGCTGAATTAGGATAGCTCGTCGTCACGTTCTTTTTGTGGTTATTGTGTTCGTTTTATTTTTTAAACTAAACCGCCATTTTGTTGCTATGAAAAAAGAACGAACGTTTTGGTTCTTCTGGAGGAGTTAAATCACATATGTTGAACATACAACTCGAGAGCCAGTTCCAACCTTTAGCAATGTGTCATATCGTCCCTGACTGAGTATTATAGAACAAATAGTTTTATTGCGTTTTTTGTAATTTTGAAATGGTAGGATGATGAGAGAATAAAAGAGATAAAAAATAGGAAAGAGTTAGAAGGGGAGGAGAATATGAAGAGAGAAGGGGGAGAGATAAACAGAGCGATATAGAGATAAATGGATAGGTATATAGCAAAAGAGAGAGCAGAGAGGGGGGAGGGAGAGGGTTATTGGTAAACGAGAGGAGAAAAATAATGTTGATGAAGTGAATGAAAACAGTGGAGAAGAGGAAGTAGAAGGAAGGGGAAGTGGATAATGATGAGGAGGAGCAGGAGCAGGAAGATGATGACGATGATGATGATGGTGGTGATGGTGATGATGATGATGATGATGATGAGGATGAGGATGATGATGACGACGACGATGATGATGACTATGGTGATGACGATGAAGACAAGAAGGAGAAAGAGGATGAGAAGAAGGTGGAGGAGGGGAGGAGGGGGAGGAGGAGGAGGAGGAGGATTAAAGGGATGATGATGACGACAACGATGATGACGATGATGATGACAATGATAATGATGACGATGGTGATGACGATGAAGACAAGAAGAAGGAGAAAGAGAATAAGAAGGTGGAAGAAGAGGAGGAGGAGGAAGGGGAGAATGAAGGAGAGGAACAGGAGGAGGTGAGAAGAAGAAGGAGAGGAAGGGGAGTTGGGAGAAGAAGAGGGTATGCTACAAGAACAGAGTCAAGAAAAAAATAAAAGCAGCGTCAACAAGCAATAAACAAAGGCAACAATACACTAACAAACAAAAAAGAGTAAACATCTTACGTAAGGCTGTGTGGAGTAAGTGGGTGGAGCAGGGTTGTGGAGTGTCGAGGCTTCTCCTCTGAAGATCTTCTGCCGTTCACCTCTCCCCCCCCCCAACAATCACAAGAGACTGTGTCATATTCGCGATGGTAAAGAAGGAATTTGAAGATCTAAATGTTTAACATGCAGTCGAGATCTAAAGACAAACAACAGAGCGAGGAAACATCTCTTGGCGATAGAAAAAAAATTGGAAACCCACACACGCACGCGCACACACACACACACACACACGCACACACACACATACACACACACACTGACATATGTACATGCACAATTACACACACATACACACACGCACACACGCAAATACACATACACACGTACATACACACATACACATACACAAAAACATGAATGCATATATGTATACATGTCTGCGTATGTATGTGTACTTATATATGCGTACATATATACATGTCTCTCTCTTCCCCCCTCTCTCTCTCCCTCCATATATATATCTATATATATCTGTTGAAGAGCGTAGCTCGAAACGTTAAAGACTTTCCGAATTCCCGAGCGTCATACTAATACATCCTTTTGTTGTTTACACCACCTGTCCTCGTCTGTTGTTGTTTTTTCGTACATTCTCCCATATATATATATATATA
>NC_069003.1:20789938-20790673 GCF_001194135.2 Octopus bimaculoides
CCGTAAATGGTGACGAGAAATTTTACTTAATGTATGCGAAACATTCAAACGATAAGAAAGGCGAATTTCATGTGTAGGTGGCGCTACATGGCTAGAAAACCAGAAGACATGATTTTGTATCACGCAGCAGGCACATCTGTGGTGCTTCCAGCTTTATATTCGACCACCGTTTATATCTGTACACACACACACACACACGCACACACACACACACACACACACACACACACACACACACACGTATGTATGCGTAAATGTATACGTATAAGGCTAGAGATAGGAACGATGATTTCCCTTCGCAAATACTAATCAGACACAGACAATGTGTCGTTCGTTACCAGCTGGAGGAGATGTCCTCCTGGGGCTACAAACAACAGTAGCATCGTCTCCTATGGGACCACCACATTTAGTTGGTAAATACACTTCACGATTCCATGCTGCTACTGTTTACTTCTCGCTCAGAGGTTTAATATTGCTCTCTCTCTCTCTCTCTCTCTCTCTATATATATATATATATATATATATATATATTCTCTCTCTCTCTATATATATATATATCTATATGTAATAATAATATAGATTTAATCAAAAGATGAAATGTGATACTTAAAATGTTTGAGTCACCAGAATTTGGTAGGATAAAAACCAAAAACAAAATCAAGAGATTTGGTGAATAAAATTTGAAGATAAGCAACAAAAATTCAATAGGTTATAGCAGTACGTACGTTTCGTACA
>NC_069003.1:20792320-20793681 GCF_001194135.2 Octopus bimaculoides
ATAGATAGATAGATAGATAGATAGATAGATAGATAGATAGATAGATAGATAGATAGATAGATAGATAGATATATGTGTATACATATGTTTGAGTATATACATAAATACACACATGCACACACACACACATACACACATCGACATAACAGAAGTAAATAGACATCCCATAAAACATCGTTTTCTGTTTATTCTAACTTGCAAAGGTTTATATTTTTTATTAATTGACATTATTATGTTTCAGATCCTATATGTGACTGTTTAATCCTGCCATGTACAAAAGAGGCCTTGGAACTGTCAGAATTTCAAGCAGGCCTCATTGTGGATAAATTCTGAAGATAAACATAGCGTAAAATCGCAGAAAACCTTGGGATTCCGCTTTCAACAGCTAATAGAGTGATTGTACAATTCACCAAAGAGAAGAAGAGAAGAAGTCCATATCACTTCGCCCAGATCAACCAGGCCCTCTGACAGGACCCTTCTCTTTGTTAAGAGAAGTGTGGTGGATAATCCTCGTTGCAAGGCCTCAATACGTTGATGTTAGGCCCAGAACAACTATCAGGTATCTCCACAAACTTGGTTACTATGGCAGAGCAGGAAGAAGGAAGCCACTTCTTCGACCAGCCAGCATCAGGCAGAGAACAGATTGGGCTAGTGAGATGGTGGAGAGGGCATTAGCATTTTGGTACACTGTCATATTCTCTGATGAGTCCACATTTGCCGTATTTCCTGACAATGGTCGAGTGTGGGTCTCGAGACTGTGTGATCAAGAATTTCATGTGAAAATATTGCAGCCAACAATGACATACGGCAGCTATTCTGTGATGGTCTGGGGAGCAATTTGGAGCAATGGTTGATCAGAGCTGGTGGAGTGTGAGGGAAATATAAACTCAGATAAATATGTGTCTATATTGCAAAACGAACTTCTAATATTCTCCAATGGTGAAATGATTAAAGAAGACTCTTTATTTATGGAAGACGGGGCTCCTTATCACACGGCTAAAATCCCCCAAGATTTGTTGGATGAGAATGGCATTAAAAAGCTTCCAAGGCAAAGCCAGTCACAAAATATGAACCCTATTGAATACCTCTGGGACATAATGGACAGGACACATCATAAAAAGAACAGGGAAGCATCTCCTAAGCCAGATTTTTGAGGTTACTGCATGAGACTTGACAAATTCCGCAAGAAAATATTTGTCATCTGATCAGTAACATGCCTAATAGGGTCCTTGCATTGAGAAATGCAACAGGCATGTCTACTAAATATTAAATATTCACATTATAACTATTAATGAATGATTTGACTGTATAATTTAAGATTTAAATAAATTTTAATGATTCTAAGGGTGTCTATCTACTTC
>NC_069003.1:20793772-20795809 GCF_001194135.2 Octopus bimaculoides
ATATTGGTAAGAGAGAAACAGAATGGCATGGGAAGATTGGTTTAGTAAGTGTTTCTGTTTGTAAATTGAGGCGAGGCCATCTTCCCTGATATCACATGATTGGGACCACAAGAATTCAATTTCCCAGTGCAGAAATGCATACAAATAGATACACATACATGCACACAAACTACTCTCTCTCTCTCTCTCTCTCTCTCTCTCCCCACACACACACACAAACTCATACACGTGTATATGCACTCATGCTTTTCCTTCTCGTTTCCACCCACATATCTACGATCCCGCGAGAATCAGTTTGCCAGTAGTAATGGCGGTTGAGGTTAGAATTGCTATTAACGAAATACGTCACTTAAAGTTAATTGAATATAAAACAGAGGAGATAAAATATCTTCTCCCACCTTTAACACAAATATTAACGGTAGCCAATCTCATTTTATTGCTAATGGACAGACCGCAGCACCAAAGCAACACTCTACGGAGCCTCGTTGTGAAATATTAAACGACAACAAACAGCAAAAATAGCCAGCCATATTGATTAAGAAAGTTACTAGTCATAATGGCGTTTGGAATAATATTATAGCAGGAAGAAAAGAAAATAAATGAAACACAATCACTCGTCCAGAATTTATCTGTCATTAATGAAAGCAATATTGCGTATGCTTTTGCGAATAACGCATTTGGCTGCAAGATGTTGTTGTGTTTTGTGCTGCGTCGACGGAGGCAGATCGGTCGTTCATTAAATATTTGTCGTATGTGTCATGTGCAATAGTCAACTAAATTAACAATTTTATGTAGAAAAGTGGTTTTAAAGAGTAAGCACTCCTGCAAGGAGTCGGCTATCAGTTTACCGTATAATTTAACTTGTCTATGCAAGCGAAAATCCAAGATATACAAGTAGTAAATATTTTCACGAAGAGAAAATAATTCTTTCTAGCATTTCGCACGAGACCAGCAATTTTTAGGGAAGGGGAAAGTCGATTATATAGAGCCACAGCTTTTGAACGTACTTTATTTTAACGAGCCTGATTTGACGAAAGTCAAAGTCAATCTCAGCAGCTTTTGAACACAGAATGTAAAATCAGAGGAAATGTTGTTAAGCTTTTTATCCGACAGGTTAACGACTTCACTAGCTTGCCGCTTTCTCGAAGAGTAAATAATCATAAAAAAATCAGGAGTTATGAGAGGGAAATACAGATTTATCATTTCCAAATTATTTCTTTTGTTTATGATTTATATATATTTCCACTGGAAACGGATATTATGACTGTGTACGTAAACACTAAGGACCTTCTCACTTTCTTTTGATTCCTAAACTATCAACGCTCTATGAAGAAAAAATATTCCATGAATTTTCTCCAGATTGTAATTAATTTCATTTTCAATTTTGCTCAAATGTCACTTTTCGTAATGTATTTAATTAATAAGTCACAGATTAAATCAACTAGAAAGTGTGAGAAATTTGTAATAAGAAAAAGTGAATATCTGAATTCTATGCATCTTCTCCCAGATATTCCTTAATTACAATTTCAAAAGTCCACTCTAATTGTGAAGGGATGATTATCGCTGTTGTATTAACATCCATAGCCAGAAGGCATCACACACATATATAATGAAGCTAAGTATGCATGTGTATATATGTGTATAATCTGTATACATATGTGTATGTGTAAATATATATGTCTCCCCCCTCTCTCTCTCTCTCTCTCTCTCTCTCTCTCTCTCTCTCTCTCTATATATATATATATATATATATATATAGAGAGAGAGAGAGAGAGAGAAAGAGAGAGAGACAGAGAGAGAGAGAGAGAGAGATGTACTTGCATAGCAAGTGACCTGATCTGAGATCGTGTGCTGGAACGAAAACAATTGCAGCGTGGAAGGTATCTATAAGCCTTTCAAAATAACACACAAAAACCGTTAGATTCACTTCAACATTTAAATTTAAAGCGACGAAAATATTTTGACAATTTAAATTTTGTGTGTTTCTTAAATGGCTTATAAACACCTTCCACGCTGCAATTGTTTATATATATATAT
>NC_069003.1:20798676-20802558 GCF_001194135.2 Octopus bimaculoides
ATATATATATATATATATATATATAAAACACTGCAACGCCGGCTGTCAAGCGGTGGTGGGACGAAACACAAATATAAACACACACACACACACATATATACACACGAGAGATTTCCTTCAGTTTCCGTCTAGCATATCCATTCATAAGGCTTTGGTCTTCCCGAGGCTATAGCAGGAGACACCAGCTCAAAGTGTCACGCGCTGGTACTAAACCCAGAGCTATGTAACTATGTGGTTGGAAAGCAAACTTTTTACCACACAGCAACGACTGAGCCTACATATATATGCGCAAGCGCATGTATGAGTATGTGTGTGTGTATGAGTGTGTGTGTGTATGAGTGTGTGTGTATGTGTGTGTGCGTGCGTGTCTGCGTGTGTGAGACACAGAGACAGTCCATGCTGTGGAAACACCCCTCCTCACAAGCTCCAAAGAAGGCCCAGGTCGTTTCATCAACAGAGAAGGTGCTGGCATCAGTCTTTTGGGATACAAAAGGTATCGTCCTTATTAACTATCTTTAAAGGTATCACACCATCAACAGGGTGTAATATGCCTACTTTCTGAGGCAGTTACGAAAGACTATCAAGACCAAATGCCAAGGAAAACTGACGAAAGGGGTCTTGTTTCATCGGGGCAATACTCCAGCACACAAGTCCTTGATTTCAATGACTGTTGTGCATGAGTGTCGCTTTGAACTGGTTGATCTTCTTCCCTATTCTGATTTGGCCCCATTTGACCATCATCTGTTCCCCAACATAAAAAGACACTTGACTGGGAACCAGTATTGCAGGGACGATGACGTCATACCTAGCGTTGATGAATTTTTGACCAGCAAGGATGAAAGCTTCTTCAGCAATGGAATCCTAGCACTGCAACACCAATGGAAGAAGTGTGCAGACCACAAGGGGGACTCTGTTGGAAACTGAACCTCATTTGATCACATTCCATGAGAGTATCTTAATCAGCCTATGAACTTTTTAGTTGATATATATATACAAGAAAAGAAAGAAAGAAAGAAAGAAAGATAGATAGATAGATAGATAGATAGATAGATAGATAGATAGATAGATAGATAGATAGATTTGATTAGATATTTGCTTTTTTGGTGTTATATAAGTGTATTGTGTACTAAGTATTTACCTAATCAACATTAATCGATTGTAAACCAGTTGTAACAATGTATTCAGATGTTTAAACAATACATCTATCAATATATCTATACATGTGCATATATATATATATATATGTGTGTGTGTGTGTGTGTGTGTGTGTGTGTAAGTATTTATATGCATATATTTTATATATATATACATACATACATACACATTCACACGCACACATACACACACAGAGGAATGATATATATTTGTAAGTGCTACAAGTACAAGCCTCAACATGCCACATTCAACTGTCCACTCAATTGCTCTGTGTTAAGACACAACTGTAATCTCAAAATGATGATGATGGTGATGACGATGATAATAATAATAATAATAATAATAATAATAATAATAATAATAATAATAATAATAATCGTTTCTGAGTTGAAGATCAGTTAAAACTTATTTGACCACATAAATTAGATATGTTAAACATTATTTTATGTTATTAATTACGTATATATGCCGACACATTTACATACATAAACACACAAACGTCCACACACGTGCGACGTGTTCTTAAGCAAGACATAAATTTCCCGTGGTCCATTCTATTCAGGTGTGAATGCAACACCCTGCGACTGACTGGCGTCCCATTCAGGGCAGATGTTTTGATATCAGTCATTTATATACCATGGGAAAATTAACTGTCCCTATGTCACAGGCTTTGCAACGAAGATTATCCTTCACACTTCTCTAACAATGAGAAGGGTCCTGTCAGAGGGCCCTGGTTGATCTGGGTGAGGTGATGTGAACTCCTTCCCCTCTCTGGTGAATTACACAATCACTCTATTAACTGTAGGTTTTCTGCGATTTTACGCTATATCCATCTTCAGAATGACCCACAATATGGCATCTCTCAAATTCAGACAGTTCCAAGGCTTCCTTTGTACATGCAGGATTAAAAAGTCACATATAGAACCTGAAACATAAAAATGTCAATTAATAAAAAATATAAACCTTTACAAGTTAGAATAAACATAAAAACGATGTTTTATGGGGTATCTGTTTACTTCTGTCATGTCTGTGTATGTATGTATATATGTGTATGTGTGTGTGTGTGTGTGTGCGTGTATGTGTGTGTGTATGTGTGTGTATGCGTGTGTATGTGTGTGTGTATGTGTGTGTGTATTTATATATATACAGGGGTTGGACAAAATAATGGAACACCTTAAAATTTCAAACAAATTAATTTTAATACGGGGTAGGACCGCCTTTGGCAGTAATTACAGCTTGAATTCTACGAGATATGGACTCGTACAAAGTTTGACTTCTTTTCAAAGGAATTTTTGTCCATTCTTCAGCTAAAACAGTCTCCAGTTCTTGTAGTGATGATGGTAGAGTATATCGACTCCTTACTTGTTTTTCTAAAATGCACCATAAATTTTCAGTAATATTGAGATCTGGGGACTGTGGTCGCCAGATAAGATGTTCACTAGAATGTTCCTCGTGCCATTCAGTAACAAATTTAGTTGTGTGAATTGGTGCATTATCATCCTGAAAGATTGCGTTTCCCTCCGGGAACAGTTCCGCAATCATAGGATGAATTTGATCAGATAAAATGCTTAAATAGTCTTGACTATTAATTCTACCATGAAGGGGAAACAATTGGGTTAGCGTATTTCCAAGAATATAGCTCCCCAGATCATTACAGATCCTCCTCCATGTTTAACAGTTGGAGGAAGGCAGTCTGGGTCAAATGCTCCTTTGGCTGTCTCCACACGTATACTCGGCTGATGGTCGGAAATAAGGTAAAGGATGACTCGTCCGAGAAAATAACTTTCTTCCACTGCTCTAGACACCAATCAATTCTGTAGGTTTTCACTCTACTCTAAATGCTTTGCAACTTTTGTTTTTGAAAGTAGTGGTTTTCTGACTGCAGCTCTCCCGTGAAATCTAGCTTTGTGCAGCTTCCGGATCCTTTATCCCACAATGCCAAACCCTGGCCTCTAAATAACTGATCTACAAGAACGCAGCTATTGCAGACAACACCAAGTTGTATATCCTAATAGTAGACTTGGAGAGAGTGGTGAGAAATATGTCATATTCGGTGATGCTATCCCTGGCGGCGAACTAGCACATCTTTTAAGAAAAGCATTAGATAAGGTAAATCTACGAATTTAAGTTGTAGAAAGGCCAGGAACCCCCGTAAAGTCCCTGATCTGTTGACCATATCCATTCTATAGGTCCCCATGCGTTGGGGAGAGTGTACTAGTATAGGGGAGCAGATAGGCGAACACTGGCGGGACTCATAGAGGAGAAAATCATCCCGTCAGTGCTCTACCAACAAGCTCAATTTTCTGTTTTATTAGATCAGTGACTGTATGTCGCTCTGAAAAGTATATATTTCCAACAAGAATTCAGGAGCGCAACTCTAGCCGAACAGTTACTTTGTGCTGACGACGTGAAACAACCCAGAAATCGCGATACACGGATATTGTTTTGTGCTGAGTGGAGATGCTAAACTCCCTTGTTCGACAATATAAGGACTCAAATAATGTCGTATAGCCTGCTGGAGACGTTGTTTCCTGGGGCTGATTTTTTGTGTTTCCATGACATGAAACTATTAGTATCTTCTCTTTAAATACTGTGTACGTTAAAGTATGTGTATGTATGTATATATGTGTGTGTGTGTGTGTGTGTGTGTGTGTGTGTGTGTATGTTCGTTTGTTTGTATATAAACCATAAAACGTCAGGAAGTACGTGAGGTGATAACCTCATGAC
>NC_069003.1:20802568-20803221 GCF_001194135.2 Octopus bimaculoides
TAGGGACTGTTGCTGCTGCCACTTACAGTTGCTAGCAGAGTAAGAGAGGGTGGGAGAGAGAGAGAGAGAGAGAGAGAGAGAGAGAGAGAGAGAGGGTTAACTGGAAGATAGAAGCGAGGGTGAAAATTGCCTTTAAGGGGGCAGCACCGTTTGAGGGTTTATAAATTTTTTTTTATTATTGCTAATATGAGAATGGCGGTGAGCTGGCAGAATCCCTTGCAGGCCGAGCGAAATGCTCAGTGGTATTTGTTCTGCCACTACGTTCTGAGTTCAAATTCCGGCGAGGTCGACTTTACCTTTTCATCCTTTCGGGGTTGATTAAATAAGTACCAGTTACGCACTGGGCTCGATGTAATCGACTTAATCCCTTCCCCAAAAATTGAGGCCTTGTGCTTCCAATAGAAAGGATTATGAAGGCGGTGAGCAAAGTGGCAAGCGGGCAGAATCGTTAACACGCCGGTCTTCACGTTCTGAGTTCAAATTCTGTCGAGGTCGACTTTACCTTTCATCCTTTCGGGGTTCATAAAATAAGTACCGTTTGAACAGTGGCATAGATTTCAGTAGAAAGGACTATTATTATTATTATTATTATTACGAAAGGTCTTTTTCTTATTCTTTTGAATGAGAGAGCATATGAAATAGTTCTATATAAT
>NC_069003.1:20805418-20806253 GCF_001194135.2 Octopus bimaculoides
ACACACACACACACACACACACACACACACACACACACACACACACACATAAATACATACATACACACACAAGCATAACTATGTGTGTATGCGCGCTCTCATGTGTATGTGTGTGTGCTTCACTCGTTTCATTTCAAGGTTTTTTTTGGGGTCAGGTTAAACGATCACCACTACTCCGTCTGGTATACAAAATGGAGGCTCAGTTTGTTCGTTGCATATGTCGAAGGTTGAGGTTGTGGCGGTGGTTGCTGTTTCCATTATGTTAGTAACTGTTGTTGTTGCTGTTGTTGTTAGAGTCATGCTGGTTGCTGCTGCTGTATGGGTGTGTGTGCGTTTTTCTTTTTCTATTTCCTCTTCTTTTTTTTTTTTACTTTTTGCTGCGTTCCTATTGTTTTCTCTGCTGCCTTTGTTGTTATTGTTGCTACTGACGTTGTGGTCGTTATTGCTGATGTATTAAGAAGCAACAGCCGGTCATAAACACTAAAAAAACAAAATAAAAAATCCCACTAGACATATACGTCTATGTGTGTGTGTGCGTGCGCATGTGTGCGCCAGCGCGTTTGTGACGCAACATCTGCCACTCAATACTCTTGTTATTGCTGCAGTTGTTTCTGCCCATCTCTTCGGTGCTTGGCTGGTGTTGTTGGTGGTCGTCGTAGTCGTAGCATTCTTGGTAGCATATATATATAGATATCTATATAGGTTATCCTATATATATATATATGTGTGTGTGTGTGTGTGTGTGTGTGTGTGTGTGTGTGTATTATATTGTTTATGTGTATATATATATATTTATATATATATATGTATATATATATACATACATGTATGTATA
>NC_069003.1:20806878-20807497 GCF_001194135.2 Octopus bimaculoides
GAGATAGACAAAGAGGGGAATAGAGCGAAAGATAGAAGGAGGAATCGGAAAAGAAAATGTTCAATGATTCGAAAGTCTTACATTTAATTGTGTTCAAAGTTCATTAAATTCATTGTGAGGTAGTTGAAGAATAGAGGATGGTTGAATCCAAGAATAGAGGATGGTTGAATCGGAAGTTTAGAGGATGGTTGAATCTGAAGTCTCGTAGTTAGTTGATAGCATGAACATTCTTTTCTTTTCCGAGTATTCACTACCGACTAATCGTAGCGGTGACGAGAGTCTTGAAGATGATAAGCGTAGTGGTCGGCCATCGGATGTTGACAACGATCAACTGAGAACCTTAGTCGAAGCCAGTCCACGCACAACTGTTCAAGAGGTTGCTTTTGAACTAGACGAGCTTACTCTGAATTCACGAGGCATGTGTACTAAATATTAAATATTCACATCATAACAGTTAATGAACAATTTGACTGTATTATTTCAGATTTAAATAAATTCTAATGATTATAAGGGTGTCTATTTACTTCTGTGTGTCTACATACACACACACACATACACAAATATACATACATACATATATATCATATATATATATGTATATATATATATATATATATAA
>NC_069003.1:20811000-20813212 GCF_001194135.2 Octopus bimaculoides
ATAATACAAAGAATATATATACATGTATACACACATATATGTACATACTTACATCTACATGTGTATATATATGCATATCAGGGTACAGGACGTTAGAACAATGAACTACAGACAACGGAACGAACACATAAGAAAACGGAAAGCCACTTGGAATATTCCTTCATCAGCTGCCTCTATTCTAACCTGACGTATATATATGTGTACGTATGTATGTATACGTATACATACATACACACATACGTATATGCATACATACATACATACATACATAAATACACACGTAACCGCACGCGCACACGTGACATGTGTCTATATGTTCACACGTGGGTGTCTTTGTGTGTACGTACTACGTACGTATGTGTGTGTGTGTGTATACAGATAGATAGATACATAAATACATATGTATGTATGTGTATATATATATATATATATATATATATATATGTATGTATGTATGTATGTATGTATGTATGTTTAGGCGGCGATTGGCAGTGTTGTTCAAAACGTCGGATATGTGGCTTTGCAGTGATCGTTCAAGCTCTATACTCGTTCACTTCGAACACGGCTGAGGTCAGCTTCACCGTTTAACCTTTGAGGGTCGATAAATAAAGACCCTTCACGAACTGGGATATATTCTCTTTCCCCCCTCTCTCCCTCTCTCTTGTTCCTATTCTCTTTCTGGAAGAAATCAACAATGACCAGACCTGGAAATGTGGGGGTTCTGCTAGGTTTAATAAAGTACTCAAGACAAGCTGTGTGTCACGATGACATCCTAAGAATCTATTAATTAGAGGGAGCTAAGCCATGTCTATTAGGGCTCTACATAGTATATACTAGCGAAGTAAGTCAGTCAGTCTACCGAAGATAGTTCTTTTGGGGTCCTGTGTGCCATATAAAGTCATGTTAATCACTTGGTCTCAGAGCCAGTGAGATGGTCATGGATGACATATTTTGATCATGAATCTGCTTGGTCAAGACAAACCTGGGGCTTAACAAACACCAACAACACAATAGGAACAGCAGCAACAACAGCAACAAAACAACTTCAATAACACCGCCACCACCACCATCACCACCACCAGCAGCAACAACAACAACAATAACCACAACAATATCAACAACTATAAGAACAATATCAACCTCAATAAGAACAATAATAACAACAACAACGATAGTAGCAACAACAACAACAACAGCAGCAAAGTTCTCCGTCAAAGGATCAACTACAAACAGGCCTGGTTGTGCGGTAAGAAGCTTGCTCCCCAACCTCGTGGTTTCAAGTTCAGTTCCACTGCACTGTGTGGCACCTTGAGCAAGTGTCTTCTGCTTTTGAAGAAAGTTATACTAAAGCAAATTTTTTAGATGTAACGTTAGACCTCAATGCTTCAACATACTCTCCATATCATAAACCCAATGAATATCTTGAATACGTAAATATAAATTCAAATCATCATATTTCATTACTTAAAAGTATAGTAAATAGCATTTCTATCAGAATATCTGATTTATCCTATAATGAGGAAATTTTTAATTGCCATGCTAATTATTATAATCAAGCATTACGGGCAAACGGACATAAACAAAGTATTAAATATATGAAAAACACCAAATTAAAAAATTATTAACATTATTGTTGTGGTGGGTTCTGGACTGCTGGGGTTCCGTGATCACAGTCTTCAGGTTTTAGCTCCTGCACGAAAATACAATTCTTTATGCCGTACGTATTGTGAGTCTTGTTAGTCCACTTTCACGAGCTGTTTGACGTGTTGGTTTTTGCAGGCTGCGATTAAACATTTCCTGCTCTATTGCCACGTTCTCCGCTGATCGGGATGTGGTTGGACGGCCACATCTTCATGCATCGTTCGTAGAGCCCGTGGTCATCAGTTTTCCATGACAACTATTTATTGTCTCTGGACGTTGTGCTGCACGCCACCATCTCTGAACCAAAACAATGGAATTCCATACTGCATAGCGTGCTGCTATCTTAGCTCGCTCCTGAACAGTCAAGCGACCGACCCTCCGGAAAATAAGAAATAAGAAATAAGACAATAAGAAAATAAGAAATCCTCATTAGTGTTGTCTGTTTAAAAAATGCTTTCATCATGACTTCAGTGATACTAAAAATTCTATAAGCAATTTCTAATGCCTAGTTACTTTCCACCCAGCCTATATATATGTGGGTGTATATATATATATATATATATATATATAT
>NC_069003.1:20814029-20815686 GCF_001194135.2 Octopus bimaculoides
CTGATATGCTGCATTTGGTGAATAAGAAAGTTTAATGTTACTGCCCTCATCTGCGTTTCCTGTTGTGAGGTTGGCCAATTCGGAACCCTTCACGGGAGGAAATCCAGTTTTGTTTTGAAGACACCAACATCTACCCCTCAGCCTTTTTGGGAGCTTATTGGAGAGCTGTAGGCCCTCGAAATCCAAACTGTTGCGGTATCTTGTTCTGTATCCTTATAGTGATGTTGGGGTATTTGGCACTACGCAGCGGCGCCCCGTTCTGCTGTTTGTGTAACTTTCAATATCAAAGTTTGGTACAATTCCTTCCAGGATTTTCTAGATGTGCTCCATTGCATATCTTACCCGCCTTGGTTCTAGGGAGTAGAGTCTTAACTTTCTCAGCCTCGCTGACATGTCATATTGAGACAATCTTCTCCCTGTAACTTCTCTGGATTACTTCGAGTTCCGTCATTAATTTTACACTTTGTGGTGACCATAGTGGGAAACAGTAGTTTAAGCGGTTGAGGACATATGTTCTCCAGAGGACAATCACAGTTTCCTGTTTTCTCGTTCTGAAAGCTCTAAGCATACAGTCAGCCAGCTGTCTTCAATTTATTGCCAACTTAGAAAGATGCACCTGGAAAAATGCATCATTACTCATGTCGACGCCCAAGTCACACACTGATTTTGATTCAGGGATTGCAATCCCTCCAGAACCAGTGTATCCTGTCTGCATTTCATTCAGCTTTGTGTGCTAGCAACGCAGGGCTTGGAAATTTCCAGCATTAACTTGCATGTTATTGCCCTCATCCCACCTGTATATTGCATTTAACTTCTGTTACAGGTGCGCAATATCTCCAGAGTTCTGAATCCTCTGAGTAACTTTCGTGTCGTCTGCATAACTAGCAAGGGTGGCTATATGAGCGGCTGAGGGCATGTAATTGGGGGCAACTACTATTCATAATGGCCCTGTGGAACATCACTCATTATTTGTGTTTCCTTAGAGGTGACTCCATTGGCTACCACTGCCTGACTTATATCTTTCAGAATGTTGTGTAGCCACTCTTCAAGTCGAGATCACGCAGCTTGACATATCATACCATGGTCGTGTTTTTATGTCAAGTTATATATAAAAACAATTTAACAATCAACTGAAGAATGACTCAATACTAAAAGTAAAGTACATGTTTATTAAGCTTTTAGAAGGGGGTTGACTGTGACTTCAATGTTTCAGTTGCTAGCCTTCGTATATATATATATATATATATATATATTCCGTTATATACAATTCATAAATAATCAAGGCACAGTACATCCACCGATTTGCTAGACAGAACCATGCAGAGCAGACAGTGAAGTAATCAGATATCAGTTTTAAAGCACGATGAAGATCAGTCACTGTTGTTGGATAATTAGCAATCTCAAATGTTTGGTGCGGCGTGAAAAAATAATGGTAAAAAACAAACGAATGGTTTTTAAATTTTATGACGACTGTTTCGCTCAGAATCTTTAACTATTGTAAGCATATTGCAATGTTATGGATTACGTTATACATTATGTAATTATTATGCTCATCGGGTATTAAGTAAAGAGTTGAACATAAAGTTAAGTGATCCAAAACAAGTATACACACGCACACACACACACACACACACACACACACACACATATATATATA
>NC_069003.1:20817288-20818574 GCF_001194135.2 Octopus bimaculoides
TTTCTCATGTGCAATTCGTGATTTCTCAAAAGTAGTTGTCCCCTCATGCACAATCCTTCTCCACCTGCCACGGTCAGTAACTATGCCTTCCCACGTACATACATACATACATACATACATACATACATACATACATATGTCTCTCCGTATAGTGGTTATTTATCATCAGTCTCTTTCTTAACCACGCCCTCGCCATCTATATTTATAAACATCGTTTCTATTTTCAATTTCCCATCGATCCAGTCTTCACAGCGCTTTTTATATTTGGATAATGACTTCTCCATTCCTTGTAGAGATACATATATCGTCTGAAGGGACTGATGCATTGATCAGTAGGTATTTCCTTCATTATCTGTCCTTGATAACAATATCTAATCAGTTTCCAATAAGTCACTTTGTGTGAATTTATACAGCATTTGACTACAATATTATTCTCTAATAAACTGAGAATGAATATACTATTATTTACATTTCTGTTTTCTTTTCTTCTCCTGAGTTATCTATGTCACGTCTGTGCTTCTTCCCGCACTTTAGAGACGCAAAAACGTTTCTCAACGTATGTGTTCTCCGAAAATTGCAGCCAGCGGTGTACTTTCTATGAAATTTGGTATTTGCAGCTTTTCATGCCAGAATATTGCTCTCTTTGAGATGGTCCCAAATGCAGTGATCACAATAAATATCACACTCACATTTTTAGGCTCTGTGGATGCGTTTCACTTCCATTGCTAAGTCTCTGTATTTCTGACTTTCTCGTTCTCTGCTCTTACAATATTCTGGTCTGCAGATATAGCTACTTCAATGAAGGTCCATTCTTTGGAATCCTTCCGTAGAAGAGCACAACCTGGTTGGCTATATTGCAGCTTCTGATCTCGGTAGATTGGTATATTCCTTGTGAGTTTCACCTGATCATTCTTTGCCATTGACAAAGGTTGGTACTCATACCACTTGTTGGAACATTCTAGCCCATACTTCCTGCACAATTCCCACTGCATTTGTACTGCTACTTTGTCATGGCGTTTTTGTACTCCTTTTGGGCTAGTTTTGAGCATCCACTAATAATTATCTGTCAAATTGTCTCGGATGATTTTTCACATAATCTACACAAAGGTGATATTACTGTCATGTCAATGCTACGTTTGATTGAGTTGTTTCGTAAAGCTTCTTCTTCTTTTCTTCTTCTTCTTCTTCTTCTTCTTCTTCTTCTTCTTCTTCTTCTTCTTCTTTTTCTTCTTCTTCTTCTTCTTCTCCTCCTTCTTCTTCTTCTTCTTCTTCTTCTTTTTCTTCTT
>NC_069003.1:20821617-20822189 GCF_001194135.2 Octopus bimaculoides
ATATATATATATATATATATATATATATACACGCACACACACATACACACACACACTCATACACACACATATACATATATGTAATGAATGTAATCCCAGATACATTATGTATGAACGTAAGATGGGTTGGGCGTGGGAGGAGAGTTTGTGATCATAGGAATTCTTGATCTGGGCTGATACGGGAGCTAAGTGCTAACTTCTACTACTACTTCTACAAGAGCTACTGCTGTGGTTGATGCTACCACTACTGAAATCCATCTCATGATGGTGAGATATTGAATTGTGATATTCAAGAAATTCTTGTCTCTGCTATATATGACAACAAAAGGAATCACAAAAACGAAGAAGAGAAAATATATGATGAAAAAGGGTAAGAGAGAAAGAACATATGAAGAGAAGCAAAGCTTGCTTACCGACCACATGATTCTGGGTTCAGTCCCACTGCGTGGCACCTTGGGCAAGTGTCTTCTAATTTAGCCTCGGGCCGACCAAAGCCTTGTGAGTGGATTTGGTAGACGGAAACTGAAAGAAGCCCGTCGTATATATGTATATATATATATATATATATATAT
>NC_069003.1:20823675-20824119 GCF_001194135.2 Octopus bimaculoides
CATACATACACACACACACACACATATATATACACATACATATATATGTATGCGTATATATATAGTGTGTGTAGAAGTATGTATGTGAGCCTGTGTGTATGTAAGTGTGATAGTTTTTGCATGTTTGTGCATGGAGTGTATGGAGTGTATGGAGTGACAATAAGCCTCCAGGAGTGAAATCAAATAGCAGTATCTCTCCCAACATGTATCCAACAAGGGTACCCTCTAAAAAGCCACTCAATCTGCTAGAAATAAAAACACAAATATTCATCCAGCCGCACCTTACCGTCTAAAAAATAGAAAGGCTGCATTTGATTTAGAATCAGCGCCATAGTATCCTGTATGAGCTTTCGTACAGTTTCCATGGACAAAATTTCACTCACAGGGTATTGGTGAACCGGAAGTTATTGTAGAAGACACTCGTGCGTTATGTATATATATATA
>NC_069003.1:20824251-20825180 GCF_001194135.2 Octopus bimaculoides
TGTGTGTGCATGCATGTCATTGTGAAGGCGCATGGCTCAGTGGTTCGAGCGTCGGGCTCACAATCACGAGGTAGTGAGTTCGATTCCCGGACTCGGCTGCGTGTTGCGTTCTTGAGCAAGGCACTTTATTTCACGCTGCTCCAGTTCACTGAGCTGTAGAAATGGGTTGCGACGTCACTGGTGCCAAGCTGTATCGGCCCCTTTGCCTTTCCCTTGGATAACATCGGTGACATGGAGAGGCTGGAATGTATGGGCGACTGCTGGTCTTCTGTAAAACAACTTTGTCCGGACTTGTGCCTCGGAGGGGAACTTTCCAGGTAGGTCCTTAGTCTGTCTGTATGGATGTATTCATGTATGTATATCATTATTCAGTTTTATTTCAAGATTTCTTGCCAACAGAGAAAGTTCCAAGGCTCCTTCAGTGGAATTTCAACAACATCAATAGGGTATGTTTGTATGTATGCATGTGTGTATGCTTTGTTTTATGTATGTATTCTCATGCATTTTGTTGCATATATAGACATGCTCATATTTACTTAAATGACAAACTTCTGGAAAGTTTTGCAGATTTTTACAGTTCCAGTGGTGGTTTGGATCAGTAGTCTTCGAATCAGCTTTCTCCTTTCTGGTTTTGAGAAGCCTAACTTCATAAGATTGATATTTAAGCAGTGTGCTGCATATCCCAGTATCCCAATAATCACAGGTATAAACATGAACTTGTAATCTGGATAGAGTAACTGTAGAGTTCTCAATAGTTCAGCGCAGGCATTTTCTTTTTCGCTCATCTGATTTCCACGACTGTACGCAGTTTCTGTATGAACATATGTATGAACGTATGCATGAATGTATGTATGTATATGTATGCAAGTGTGTATGTACACATGTGAGTGCATGTATGTATGCATGCATTCAGGTATACATGTACACAT
>NC_069003.1:20825474-20830254 GCF_001194135.2 Octopus bimaculoides
GAGGCTCCGGCAGGGAATGGTGGCGAAACCTGCTGTACTCTTTCACCACAACTTTCTCTCACTCTTACTTCCTGTTTCTGTTGTGCCTGTAATTCAAAGGGTCAGCCTTGCCATACTGTGTCACACTGAATATCCCCGAGAACTACGTTAAGGGTACACGTGTCTGTGGAGTGCTCAGCCACTTGTACGTTAATTTCACGAGCAGGATGTTCCGTTGATCGGATCAACTGGAACCCTCAACGTCGTAAGCGACGGAGTGCCAACAACAAATGTATGTATGTATGTATGTATGTATGTATGTATGTATGTATGTATGTATGGGTGCATGCATGCATGTATATATGTATGTATATAAATGCTTTAACTGAATAGATATCAGCATGTAGTTAGTCGCCGCAACTCGGCTAATCTAAGCGTGAAACCAGCGGACAATGCATTCGCATCTCTCATCCACTTTCGTATGGAACGCGCACGCGCGCACACACACATTACACACACACACACACACACACACACACACACACACACACACACACACACACACACACACTCACGCATTACACACTACACTCTACACACTATACACGTACTATACATACACACTATAAACACCATATATCATACATCCCTCCACTTAACAACACCTCAAAAACACGATATTTCAGGACGTGAGAAGAGAAATAACCCCAAATAAATAATTTTCAAAAAAATCTAATAATGAAATCAAAATGAAATGAAAGGAACGCTAACAGCGCTGTTAGATTAGTATCAGACGTTGCACATCCATCACGAAGTGTCGTCTGTTCGGAATGTCGTCTGTAATCTTATACGTTTATTAAGTGTCAGCTATAGTTTTTGTTGTTATCATCTGCTTACTAAGTACATACAATTGTACACTGTAACATGCTGTCCCTGTCAAGAACCGAGCCTGGAAATTAATTCCATATTTTGATATATTATCATTCTTTATCATTATCGTTATCTTACTCTCTATCTATCTATCTATCTATCTATCTATCTATCTATCTATCTATCTATCTATCTATCTATCTATCAACCTTCCTTCCTTCCTACCTACCTACCTACCAACCTACCTACCTACCAACCTACCTACCTACTTACCTACCTACCTACCTACCTACCTACCTACCTACCTACCTACCAAACGAAATATCTACCAAGTCACCTACTTACCAACCACCCACTTACCTAACTACCCATCTCTTGTCATGGTGGATTAACAGACCACTGAATCACTATCAGAGAATTATTTGTAGCTGAGGCCGAGTCAAAAGTTTGTGTTCCATTGACAATACAACATCGAACGAATGACAAAATTCTTGTGGGCCCAGTCCACCAAGCTATAAATAGGGATCATGAAGCTGACTCAGCTAAACGTCTTCAAATCTGTGGAACAAGGACCTCGAAAGAACGTTGTACAATCGGATAAGTGCCTGTAACAATAATTGGTTCTACCATATATTAACAATCCAGTGACTGAATGGCCCATACACTATTGATTGAAGAAGGATAAAACGCGAATTTGGACAATGGTGAGTGACGTTAATAGTGTGTGTGTGTGTGTGTGTGTGAGTGCATGTGTGTGGATGCATATCTATCTATCTATCTATCTATCTATCTATCTATCTATCTATCTATCTATCTATCTATCAAAGTTGTAGGTGGCGGAAGATTAATCAGGTGGGAACTTCTCGAAATAAAGAGTCTAAATTCGCCCAAATCAGAGGGATTCCCTCAGATCCTTTGGTTCATCAGGTTCATCTATCTATCTATCTATCTATCTATCTATCTATCTATCTATCTATCTATCTATCTATCTAACTATCTGTCTGTCTGTTTGTCTGTTCGTCCGTCTGTCTGTCTATCTATATATCAATAGATAGATAGATAGATCATAATATTTATTCCTTGTAATGAATCATGCATTAACAAAGTTCGATAACCCAAGGGGCTACTATCGACATAAAAATAATGAGGAGAAAGTCAAACTTAGACATACACAGGAAGGGGGAAGAGAGGGATCCCCAGTGAGGGTATACAATGGTATACAAAGGTATGCAAGAAGAAAATGTCCGATCAAATCAGCTGTCGGATAAATGCGAGATAAAGGAGGTTGAACCACTTGTGGCACCGGGGAGAAGATTATTAGGAAAAATAGTATACCCAATGCGGATCAAGTATCCCCTGGTCCCGTTGCGAAGCCAAATAAGATGGTAGGGTTGCCTACTCACCACCTTCACAGACTTAACTCTAGTGGGGTGCACAGCCAATCAGGAACCCTGGATCTGTTTATTGTTGGGTGACTGGGTCGACAGGCCCTAATCCCATCAACACTTGGGGTGCAGCCCGACACTCAGAGCTTAGCCCACCGAGTGATTGATCAAGGACTTCTCCCCAAACCCTAAGGTGTATAACTCACCCCCGTGGTAAGAAGAAAAAGATGAGGAGGCAAGTGATTTGGTACGACCCACACTTCTCCTCGAATGTCAAAATGAACATCTCAATAATCTTTTTCCAGATCCTCGAAAAAATCTTTTCATAGATACCATAGTGAAGGCGCATGGCTCAGTGATTAGAGAGTTGGGCTCACAATAACGAGGTAGTGAGTTCGATTCGTGGACCGGGCTGTGTGTTGTGTTCTTGGGCAAGACACTTCATTTCACATTGTTCCAATTCACTCAGTTGTAGAAATGAGTTGCGACGTCACTGATGCTAAGCTATATCGGCATTTACCTTTCCCTTGGATAACATCTGGAGCGTGGAGAGGGGAAGCTGGTATGCATGGGCGACTGCTGGTCTTCCATAAAGAACCTTGTTCGGACTTGTGTCTCGGAGGGGAACTCTCTAGGTTCAAGCCATGGTCATTCATGACCGAAGGGGGTCTTCATCCTAGGTACCATAATATCTTCAACAGAAGTACCATGAAACTCTCCTATTCCACAACTTCCAATAGTTGCTTCCAACAGGGTGACTCAGGCTAAGCATTTTGTGTAGACTGGCTTCGGTATAACATTGACTTCTGATGCTGGCTTTAAATCTGGATCCAACCTGAATCAGACACGCTATCTGATCGGCTATGGGGATGATAGTGGGAGCCTGATGAACCAAACGATCTGAGGGAATCCTTCTGATTTGGGCAAATTTAGACTCCTTATTTCGAGAAGTTCCCACCTGATTAATCTTCCGCCACCTACAACTGAACCCCATCCTTCTTCATCCCGGTCTAACTGCCGAGTCCCTGACGCCTGCCCCTACGGTGGTAGTGCATACATACCAATGAAGTATACAGATGTTTGGTGGTTATACATAATAACAGTACGCTTTACATAGCGGTCACTATTGTAAAACAATGCATTTCGATGCAACCCGAAACTTAGACACTATCTCATTAGCTGAATATCTCCACGACTCAAACGGTAATTTGGTTAGTTATGACTTTAATTGGACGGTTTAAGGGCAAGCGGAACCTTACCAGAAAGGTGGGTGGCTGTGTGGGTTATGTACCAAGGAAGGAGTAAAAATTGTTTTGGCCAACGTAGTGAAATAATACTGCACCAACCGAGTAGGACATTCCGATTCTTGGTTGGAATGGATTGAAGGACGAAGGATTCAGCATGTTTTCTTCACCAATCACAGTTGGATGTGGAGGCCGTGAGTTTGAGCTTGAGATCATGCTGGTTTGATGAGGCTACTCTGCCACATTGGCTCGACATGGCTTGACAGAGGGATGCAGTATTTAAGCACTTACCCAGGAGTAGTTAAGTCGACTACATCAACTCGTGCTCAGCTGGTACTTATTTTATTGACTCCGCGTGTGTCTTTATGTATGTATATGTATGTACTCAAAGCTGTTTGACTAAGTATTCGTTTTCCTGTTTGTCCTTTTTTCTTCTTTCTTTTCTTCTATTTTCTTTTTCCTCTAAGCAATTATGAAAGCGAAAGCTGATTGGGTCATTTTATTTAAACAGGAACACAGGTTTTCCACGTTTATATTTGAACTTTTGCGTTTCTGCAGTCTTGTTTGCATTTTATTCATTCCCTAACTGGATGGGCATATGGCAGCCGATACTCAAGATCTTTAGTGAGACACAACTTTATCTATGAATGTACCTGATGAGACCCAGAATGTCAAATGGATACGACACATGTTGAACAGAGTCTAACACATAAAAGACAATAGCAGAACGGGTCGAAACGAACGTTGTACGGAATAAAGTTTAATATCAAATCCATCTTCTCGTTACGTAATTAATATAATTACCCCTGCGGAGTTCCTGAAGTAGATCCATCGGAAATATACCACGACTGCGGACGACAACAGGTAGTCTAAACAGTACCAGTGATCTACTCAACACTTAAATACACTAATCGACTTATACTTATTAGTCCAAAATATTATTATTATTATTATTGCTCAGTAGTTTTATTTTTATAACGTGCTTTCACTTCACTACCGAGCGCAGCTCTGTGCGCCTTGGGTATGTGCTGTGGTTTGCTGTGGTGCTCTTATGTTTACTGTATTGAAAGTGTTTTGCGTAGAATGTGTGCAGTACCCAGTAGTGCAATTTTCTGTATGTTATATATATTTGTAAGTCCTGGTGTTTATGTTATGTATTTGTCTGAATATTTTTTTATTATACCTAAGGCACCTACTATGATAGGAATTGTTTCTGTTTTTAGACTCCACATTCGAGTTATCTCTATTTCCAGGTCTTTGTATTTTGAAAGTGTTTCCATTTCTTTTAGAGAAACGTTGTCA
>NC_069003.1:20831379-20832948 GCF_001194135.2 Octopus bimaculoides
ACCCGTCTATAGTACTCTTACTTTATTTTTTGTTTCATTTGTGTATGTTGTATCCTATCTAGTTCATTGACTCCTAAATACTTATATGGTTGGCTTTCGTCTAGTTCTCTTATTTCATTGGCTTTATCTAGTGTTATATTGCTACTTTTAACTAATTTTCCTCTTTTCAGGGTTGCTTTGGCACATTTTTCTTATCTGAATTTCATATCTATTTCCTTGGTAAAGCCGTGTACTGTCTGTAGTAGTGTTTTTAGCTCTTTGTCGTTATTATTATTGTTATTATTATTATTATTATTATTATTATTATTATTATTATATGTTTGACTTCTGCTTTGTATTTGTACAAGTTGACTCCAGTTCTCACCTAGAGACCTTAAAAGACAACAAGTTAGAAGTTCATGTTGGTATTATGCCTAGGATGTCATATATTTGGTTTTGCACAAAGTATTGTTCTAGAGAATGGTTGAGAAAACATAAGATAATTGTAAGTTTGTTTTAAAATTTGAGATTACATAGACAGTATTTTACGCAGGATATGGGCAGTTCCCATGAGCACTATCTTTTGAATTTCTGCTATTTTGGGGTTTCCTGGTATCTGAGCTAGGTAGAAATCTGCCCCTTTTACTATCATTCTTAGGGCACCTATGACAATAGGTATTGTTTTAGTCTTCAGGTTCCACATTTTGCCAATTACTATTTCAAGATCTTTATACTTGTTTAGTTTTTGATAGATCTTGACAGATACATTTATGTCGATTGGGACAGTCATATCAATGAGGAGGTATGATTTTTGTCTGAAATCTTTCAATATGATGTCTGGCCTATTCGCATCAATCTTTCTGTCAGTTTGAACGGTGAAGTTCCAAAGGAGTGAGATGCGATCATTTTCAAGCACTGGAAGTGGTTTGTGTTCCCATCAGTTTTTATCATTGGGCAGGTCCAGGTTTTTGCAAATTATCCAGTGAATATATTCTGCTGCTCTATCATTCCTGTTGAGATACTCTGTAGGCGCAAGAAGACTGCACATGGAGATGACATGATCAATGGTTTCATTTTGTTGTTTACATACACGACATATTGGGCTACTGCCTGTTCTCTAATATGTTGGCCTGGCAGCTTTCTGTAGGTAGGCATTGATCTTGGGTTGATATGATAAACCCTTCTGTCTCTGATTTTAAGCCAGAAGACACTAATCACTGATGGGTAAGAGCTTTGTCAACATCGACATTATTAGCTCTCTTTGGGTATTTGCCATTGAGAGGCTTTTCTTGTCATTTATCAGTAAGAATATCTAAAGTAGCAGTTTTAGCACGCTTAGCTTTTTCTGTGCTTGTTTCCAGTGCGTCTAATTCTGGGATTTGTTGTATTTGGAATTCACTTAGATATTCCTTTGCCTGTTTTGTTACTGAGTAAGATGCTTTCTTGTTTTCAGGCTTTAAGTAAATCCTTATATACACACGCTGATATATGACCTACGTTGGACCCCTTATTCGCATTATCACCGAACTTGGAGCCTAACTATAGTCTATCCATAGCACTTAGCATTACCTGAAATATTTGGGTCTCATA
>NC_069003.1:20833048-20833635 GCF_001194135.2 Octopus bimaculoides
ATATACGAAGCAGTACTGAGAAATCGTTATCAACGAATAAAACGAGCATACATATATTTCCATTAAATTTTTGGTTTTGTGTAAAAGAAAACATTGAAGGATCAGTTAATTATGATTTTATTCAACATATCCCCCTCTCAGATTCGCACACTTATTGCACCGGTCCTTCAGTTTTTCTAAACCCTGTAAAAAGAACTCAGAGAAATCGTTATCATTTTCATACAAGCATGTTGTTGACAGATTCTCCGAAGTTTCGGCCAGCTTAGCCATCTATATATTCGTGGCATTCCGTCGGTTACGACGACGAGGGTTCCAGTTGATCCGTTCGACGGAACAGCCTGCTCGTGAATTTCACGTGCATGTAGTGGCGGAGCACTCCACAGTCACGTGTACCCTTAACGTAGTTCACGGAGCGATTCAGCGTGACACAGGTACAACAGAAAGATACAATGAAAGAAAGTTGTGGTGAACGAATACTGCAGGGTTCACATAAAAGTTCTTGCAAACCATATCCAAAAACGAGATATAGATATAGATATAGATATATGTGTGTGTGTGTGTGTAAATATATATATATGTATATATAT
>NC_069003.1:20834140-20835048 GCF_001194135.2 Octopus bimaculoides
ATATATATATATATGGATGAGCTGGACGAAACTTCGAAGACATTGTCAACAACATGCTTGTACCAGAATAATAAATTTGTACTCTACAAAAGTATACATATATATATAATAATAATATAAATAATATATGAATATAAGCATATATACATACATATATGTACATACCTACATATACATGTATATATACATGCATATATGGGTACAGGACATCAAAAAGCATGAGCAAAATGAGAAATGAGAACATAAAAACAGAAACATAGAAAACGAACTGTTTTCGAACAACTAAATAAAGAAACAAACAGAGAAACGAGGCAGGCGACATAAAGAACATTCCCTTCATCAGTTGTCCCCTGTTTTATCTACTTTGCGTTTCGAAGGAAGGGCCAACACGCGACTTCGTGAAAACAGTCCTTCCCGCAAAGCAAATTAAATAAAATTTGGGATTTTTTGCCGAGAGTGAAAGCGGTAACAAAAACAGGACAGTGAGAACAAAACAGTAAAAACAAACAGTGAGGGCTGTTAAGCCAATACGATGTGAAGTAGTGAACGCTGGAAAAACGAGCTTTGAGAAGAGACAGGCAAAAGCACGTCTTGTCTTTAGGAAGGAAGTGGAAGAAAGAAAGATGGACAGCCGTTGGTTACGTGTGAGCAACGAGAGTCAAAGAGGAAGAGTGAGAGGGAGTGAGAGAGAGAGAGCGAGGGAACGGTGTAGGGGAGAGGAGAAGAATAGGGAAAGGGTGGGAGAGAAAAACAGAAAGGAAGAAGAACAAGAGAGGGAGATAGATAGAAAGAAATGAGATAGAATAACAGTGCGCATCGTAATTATTAAGATAAAACTTACTTGGAAATGAATGCGTGGCGTTCGATGATATAATAATATAAATAATATATAAATATATGTATATATA
>NC_069003.1:20835780-20836609 GCF_001194135.2 Octopus bimaculoides
ATATATATATATATATATATATATATATATATATATATATATATATATACACATATATATAGACATATACTGATAGATATGACTATATACATTTATACACACACACTCACACATATGTGTTTGTATGTATGTGTGTTTATGTGTGTGCATATATATATGCAAGTGTAAACGTGTGCGCATGCAAGTGCGTGCGCGCCCACATCTGTGGAGCGTGTACGGGCGTGATACCACTATCTTTTAATCTCTCCTCGCCTGTTTCTGCTGGAAGGCGCTCCTTCTCCAACACTAACCTTATCAGATTCAAATCTCCTCTCTCTCTCTCTTCCCCCCCTCTCTATCTCTCTCTTCCCTCTCTCTATCTCTCTCTATCTCTTTCTCTCCCTTCTCAATATGGCGTTGACGGATTTATTTAACAACTTTTAACCTTTCGTTCCGGACAGGAAACTCATTCTGTTCCCATTTCTGGATCATATTTCTGACTTTTTTTAATATTTATTTTCCCTTTTCTTTGTTTGTTTGCTAGTTTGCTTGTCTGTTTCTTCCTTCCTTCCTTCCTTCCTTCCTTCCTTCCTTCCTTCTTTCCTTTCTTCTTTCCTTCCTTTCTTTCTTTCTTTCTCTTTCATCCTCATTCTCTCTCCCCTTCTCCTTCTCCTTCTCTTCCTTCTTTCTATCTCTCCCTCTGAAGGTGGCTCAAGGGCCGGGAGTTTCATGTGTTCTGGCGCAGAGACCCTGGTGCAACTGAAGGAGAACACCAATAGAGAAATCAGAGAAGTGAGTTCTAAATCTCTCGAGGGTGTTATGGTGCAAGTTTTGGAAAGAGCACGGGCAT
>NC_069003.1:20836988-20839264 GCF_001194135.2 Octopus bimaculoides
AATAATAATAATAATAATAATAATAATAATAATAATAATAATAATAATAATAATAATAATAATAATAATAATAATAATAATAATAGTTTCAAATGTTGTCACAAGGGCAACAATTTGGGGATGAGGGGATGAGTCGATTACATCGAACCCCAGTGTTCCACTGGTACTTAATTTATCAACCCCGAAAGGATGAAAGCAAAGAAGTCCTCGGCAGAATTTGAACTCAGGTTGTAGCGATGGGTGAGGTACGTTAAGCATTTCGCCCGGCGTACTAACGAATTTGCCAGCACGCAGCCTCAATAATAATAATAATAATAATAATAATAATAATAATAATAATAATAATAATAATAATAATAATGATAATAATAATAATAATAATAATAAATTCCGAGCAAGAACAGCCAACGAGAGAGAAGAAACCCAACTCCGTATGGAATTATATGGTCAGCTCCACCGTGAAACCAACAAATTAAAAGACCAGGAAGCATCATGGAAGTGGATCAACAAGGGTGGCCTCTAAAAGAATACTGAAAGCCTAATCATCGCGGCCCAGGACCAGGCATTAAATACCAACTCAGTGAAAAAGAATATATACCTCACAAGTGCATCGGGCCTCTGCAGAATGTGTGGGAAGAGAGTCGAAAGTATAACTCATATTGTTAGTGCTTGTAAAAGTCTTGCACAGAAAAAGTACAAGTGCAGACACGACAAAGTAGACCCCCCACCACCACTGGCTGCTATGCCGTAAGTATGGATATGAGGTTACGGGTGCTTGGTACCAACATACGCCGGAAAAGGTCATGGACGAAAAGGGGAAGGCAAAAATTTCCCAACAGACAAAGTGTTAGAGCACCGAAGGCTGGATATAGTAACCTTTGAATGCCTAACAATCGACGTAGCAGTGCTAGGAGATCAACATACCATCATGAAAGAAAGAAAAAGTTAATAAATATGGAGACCTGAGAATTGAGATCGCTAAGATATGGCAGCTACGAGATTCGAGCATAAAGGTTATCCCTATTGTCACCGGAGCATTGAGTTCAATCTGTAAAAACATCTGAAAACCTTAGGGATACCCTACAATCTAGATCTATTGCAAAAGTCGGCATTACTTGGAACTGCACGCATATTGCGTAAAGTACTGTCTGTCTGAGGTCCTTGTTGTGACTTGACAATCAGTACAAACCCCCGGTAGATACAATATCTTCAATCAACAACCTCACGATATTGGATACTGTGCGATGTCTATAATAATAATAATATTTTTAAAGGATTGACGTAACACTTCACAAGGTAAACAGACAGGATGAAGAGCGCGATGCGATTGCCATATATATTTTATTGGTTGAACGATATATCGACAGCAAGCTTGTCTTTGTCAAGTTCAAAATAAGAAGTGATAAAAATTCAAAATCATAAAAATTTAAAATTAAAGTATGAGCGAGAGTAATCAGCATCCACACTTTGATAGAATGACATCATCAGTGTTTAAGTTTCAATTTTATAACAGGTGAAAAGAAAAAGACAGAAAAAAAGAAGAAAGATAAAGGACAAAAGAATATTTAATCAGACAGTTTTGTATAAATTTGATGATATTCTCCTGTCATCTTATTTATTCCTCCGGGGCGTGATGTTAATAACCCGCAAACATATTTCTCCGCATGTATTCTGAGAAGTGTAAGTGAAGTAGATTCAGAATATTTTCTGAGAATATGCACTTTCAAGTCTTTTTCAAAATTACAGCCGTTTGAAACAAAATGTTCAGCAAGTTCTGTCGAACTACTGTTATTGTGTCTGACGTCGAATCTGTGCCCATTAAACCTTTTGTTTATTTGTTTTGTTGTACAACCAACATAAATCGAGTTGTATTTCGTGCATTCTGCCGCGTTCACCAAATGGGAATCTCTACATGTCCCACCTTTTGTATGGGCTTACCACCCTTGTGGCTGTTTTTCAAGGTACAGCGTGCAGATACTCCAATGTTCGCTTTTTTGGAGTCAGAAATAGAGGTTAATAAATCTCTTACATTCTTATTCCACCGAAAGGCTACAATAGGCAGCTGAGGAAATATCTGTTTGAAACAAGGATATTTTTTCGCCACATGCTGGAAACTTTCATGCAACGCTTTGAAATCCCAGTGAAATTTCGGTGCGATCCATTACAAGGAATAAATACTATGAGGTATCTATCTATCTATCTATATATCTATCTATCTATCTATCTATCTATCTATCTATCTATCTATGCATTTGCATATATATATATATATATAT
>NC_069003.1:20843044-20843885 GCF_001194135.2 Octopus bimaculoides
CCACTACTTCTGCTCGTGATCAGAGATGCACATATCGTCAGCCGCTAAGGAACATGCTCAACTGGTTAAAGTCAAACAACTGACAAGCAAATCTGTGGTATTGAGCAGAATATTTGCTGTAGCCCATCTTTTATACCAAGACAAATCAATGTACATGATAACACTTCCAATCAGTTAAGATCAGAAGACATGAGAGCCACTGCTTGGTACTGCATCAGGGCATTATTATTATTATTATTATTATTATTATTATTATTATTATTATTATTATTATTATTATTATTATTGGAGTATCCGCACGCTGTATTTTGAAAAACAACCGCAAGAGAGGTAAGCCATGTTCATTGTGCAACAACATGAGTCAAGTGAATTCCATTAGGAATCATAACAGAAATGTTATGATTTATACAGAAGGTGGGACATGTAGAGGCTCTCATTTAGTGCACGCGGCAGAATGCATGAAACTTAGCTTGATTTATGTTGGTTGTACAACAAAACAATTAAACAAAAGGTTTAATGGGCACAGATTCGACGTCAGGCACAATAACAGTAGTTCGACAGAACTTGCTGAACATTTCGTTTCAAACGGCTACAATTTTGAAGAAGACTTGAAAGTGCATATTCTCAGAAAATATCCTGAATCTACCCCACTTTCACTTCTCAGAATGTATCAGGAGAAATATGTTTGCGGGTTATTAACATCACGCCCTGGTGGAATGAATAAAATGACAGAATATCATCAAAGTTTCTTTTTTCTGTCTTCTTCTTTTCTGTCATTTTCTTTTCGCCTGTTATAAAATTATAACTTAAAAACTGATGATGTCATTCCATCAACGTGTGG
>NC_069003.1:20844261-20847356 GCF_001194135.2 Octopus bimaculoides
ATAATAATAATAATAATAATAATAATAATAATAAGAAGAAGAAGAAGAAGAAGAAGAAGAAGAAGAAGAAGAAGAAGAAGAAGAAGAAGAAGAAGAAGAAGAAGAAGAAGAAGAAAAAAATTATTATTATTATTATTATTATTATTATTATTATTATTATTATTATTATTATACTTGCAACAGATTAGACTGTTGGAAAAGGAAAATTTCAAACATCGGGCTACAACAAGCAGCCTTAGATGCCAAGGACCTTCCTAAGCATCCTAGCTGTCCCTAATAACACTGTTTTCTAGAGCTGTACTAAATTGAGGTTTAAGCCTATTTCCTTTATCCATCTGTTCAAATCTTAAGGGATAGTACCTAATGCACTTATAACTACTGGGATACATTTTACCCGCACTTTCCATAGTCTCTGTAATTCAATAGCTAGGTCCTGGTACTTTGCTATCTTTTCTATACCCGTCATATTGATTTTTTCATCATTTGGGACTGTGAAGTCAATTATTCTCTTTAAATCAAATCTTCAGCTTCTATTACCCTGTCAGTCTGAATGTTAAAGTCCCACAACAGCTTATATTTCTTACGTCCTAGTACTTTACTAGGTTCATGTTAAATACCATTTATCAGTATGGTGAGAACAGTGCATGCCATCAAAGTGACACTGGGGTAAAATATACGAAGCCCAATATACCCATCATGACTACCCGTCTGAAAAGGCTACGCCAGGCACATGCATCACGACCATATGTGAGCGACATGGTGATTTCATATCAAGATAAACAGCGCATGACCTAGTAGGTTAGACCCAGATAGAATTTTCATCAGGTCGAGTAACCCATCCTACTCAGAAGATCCCTGAATAAGGGTTGTTTTAGGATGTTGAACGAAACACGAATGTTTCCAGAGATAAATTATTCAAGCCCCCAAAAATTCTTCTCAACACATGGCTATGATGTTCCTCCACTACTTCTGCTCATGATCAGAGATGCACATGTCGTCAGCCACCAAGGGACATGCTCAACTGGTTTACGGTCAAACAATTGACAAGCAAATCTGTGGTATTGAGCAGAATATTTGCTGTAGCCCATCTTTTATGTCATTATTATTAAGGTGTCGAGCTAACAGAATCGTTAGCGTGCCGGGAAAAATGCTTGGCGGTATTTCGTCCGTCTTTACGGTCTGA
The DNA here is from genome assembly GCF_001194135.2 of Octopus bimaculoides. Taxonomy (NCBI): domain Eukaryota; kingdom Metazoa; phylum Mollusca; class Cephalopoda; order Octopoda; family Octopodidae; genus Octopus; species Octopus bimaculoides. The sequence goes on from NC_069003.1 coordinate 20,845,445, forward strand.
GTTGAAATTCCGTCGAGGTCGATTTTGTCTTTCAGCCTTTTGGGATCGATAAATTAAGTACCAGTTGAACGCTGGGGTCGATGTAATCGACTCATCCCCTCTCCCAGAATGGTTGCCCTTCTGGCAAAATTTGAAACTACTATTAAGGCGACGAGCTGGCTAAATCATTAGCACATCGAACAAAATGCTTAACGGCGTTTCTTTCTATTCAAATTCCGCCGCGATCGACTTTGCCTCTCATTTTTCGGGGTGAATAAAATAATCAGAAGTCGAGCACTGCAGTCGATACCTAACCACTCCCCCTCAAATCGATGTCTTGGTACCTACATTAAAATCATCATCACGCTTTTGAAATTACCAAAAAAAGTGACTGACGTCTTCTTATATTGGAACTTGACACATCATGAGTCATGTTGTCTGCACACTGATAACGCAATGCCCTCAGAATTTCTTGATAATCTGTTTAAGAAGTAAGTATTGTAACTGATATAAGAATTTTATTTTTTAGAAACCGACGCCTTGTCTCAAAACTCCTGTGACCCCCATCCCTAAAGGGTTTCCCTTTGACATGTGTTTTCAATTGTGAGTTCACGATATCAAGGTTATGAACTACCTGTTCTGTTTAGAAGGTACTTCTGATAGAACCTAGTAGCTATTATCTCCAATATTTAGATGGTACCTTTAATAATATCTAGTAACTATTACCAATAATGTTTAGATCAGTGGTTTTCAACCGAGGTCCATATAGCCCTTGAGGGTACATATAAGATTCGGTTGTTAAAATTCATCTGCAATGAATCGGTTATACTTCTACAATATACAGAATACTTTAACAATGTTTTTTTTTTATACAATTCCTAAAAATATTTAATTCTAAAAATATAACAGGATTTTTGAAAATCCTTTGATGGCTATGAAGGTCCGTCCGAGTAAAATAGGAATGAAAGGAGTCCATAGGTAAAAAGGGACTGAGGAACGCTGGTTTAGATGATACCTCTGATAGCATCTCGGGCTAATTAGTCGGGGTACTTTTTATGAACAAAAATGATACGTTGCTGGGTAATGCAAGGGAATACAAGGAGGGCCACGGATGGAATCTTATTGATCATATGTCTGTTCGATCAGGGCTGACCGAGGCTAAACAACACTACCAACAACAGCAACAATAATATTCTTTTCTACTCTAGGCACAAGGCCCGAAATTTTGGGGGCGGGGCCAGTCGATTAGATCGACCCCAGTACACAACTGGTACTTAATTTATCGACTCCGAAAGGATGAAAAGTAAAGTCGACCTCGGCGGAATTTGAACTCAGACGAAATACCGCTAAACATTTCGCCCGGCGTGTTAACGTTTTTTATTTCTTTACTGCCCACAAGGGGCTACACAGAGGGGACAAAAAAGGACAGACAAAGGAATTAAGTCGATTAGATCGACCCCAGTGCGTAACTGGTACTTAATTTATCGACTCCGAAAGGATGAAAAGTAAGGTCGACCTCGGCGAAATTTGAATTCAGACGAAATACCGCTAAGCATTTCGCCCGGCGTGTTAACGTTTCTTATTTCTTTACTGCCCACTAGGGGCTACACAGAGGGGACAAACAAGGACAGACAAATGGATTAAGTCTATTAGATCGACCCAAGTGCGTCAGTGGTACTTAATTTATCGACCCCGAAAGGATGAAAGGCAAAGTCGACCTCGGCGGAATTTGAACTCAGAACGTAGCGGCAGACGAAATACCGCTAAGCATTTCGCCCGGCATTCTAACGTTTCTGCTCGCCGCCTTAGCAACCATAATATTACTACTACAACAATCCTATCACCAAACACCACCACTACCACGGCCGCTATCACCAATACTATCTATTCCGTCTCTACCACAACACTTCTACCATGGCAACTGCCAACTAAT
>NC_069003.1:20847695-20848311 GCF_001194135.2 Octopus bimaculoides
TAGACACGCACACTTATGTATGTATGTATGTATGTATGTATGTATGTATGTATGTATGTACGTATGTATGCGTGCGTGCGTGTATGTATGTATGTATGTATGTATGTATGTATGTATGTGTGTATGTATGTGTGTGTGTGTCTTTTATAACACTTGTTTCAGTCGTTAGACTGCGGTGGGGCAAAACCTTGAAGAATAGTATTCGAATAATTCTACCTCGGTACTTTTTTTTTAAAGCCTGGTACTCATTCTAACGGTCATTTTTGCCGTAAACAAATAGAAGTTGTCAAGCACACGCATACACACGCACGCACACATACACAAACACTCACATACACACACACACCTACATACACACACACACATACACACATACACAGAACCAACCATAGCTCGCCGTTTCATCCTTCGTGGATATCCCCTCACCACTATCCACACCGCCCTTGCCAGAGTACTTCTGTGGACCGTGCCTCTGCTCTCTCTCCCCGCACCCACCCCGCAGTTACCCCCTCCCGTTTCCCTCACCGATCACCCCTCCACCCTGCCTCTCCAACGTACCATTCTCCGAGCCTTCCAGCGGTTCCAGTCCGACCCCACCACCTCACACATCTTCCCC
>NC_069003.1:20848848-20849257 GCF_001194135.2 Octopus bimaculoides
CATGGGCTCAACTCCTCTCCCCTCTTCATCTCCTCTCTCCTCTCTTCATCTCCTCTCTCCTCTCTTCATCTCCTCTCTCCTCTCTTCATCTCCTCTCTCCTCTCTTCATCTCACACCTACTTCCTCTCCTCACTCTTATCCACCTCTCCCTTCTTTCCCTGACACCTACTTCCTCTCTTCACTCCCACCCACCTTTTCCCTTCATCGTTACTCCCTCCATCCAAACCCTAGCTCTCCTGTCTAACCACCTCTGTCCAGCCAGCCGCCATGATTGACCGCTAGCCCCTAAAGCTTTTTTTTATTCTCTGTCTATTTTTTCGTGTTCCTTTCAGTTGAAGAGCGTAGGCTCGAAACGTAAAAGACTTTCTCCCCTTCCCGAGCGTTAAACTAATACACTTGGTTGCTGTTT
>NC_069003.1:20850497-20851230 GCF_001194135.2 Octopus bimaculoides
GTGTGTGTGTGTGTGTGTGTGTGTGAGTGTGTGTGTTGACAATTTTCTTAAATCAAAAGTTATTTTCCCCCATTAGAGTTATCGAGAATTTGGCCCTGGAACGAAACTCTTGTCCTGCTTCTCGCCCACAAATGAAATTATATATGAATTCTATTTTATGTAATGACTTATATTTCTCCTATACATATGTAGTGTGTGTATGTATACATATATACATATATATGTACATACAAATATCTGTTTCTGACTCCACTTGAAGACAGCCCAGGCCTATCGAATCACAAATCATCAGAAAACTGAGCTTAATCGGCCGCCATATTACAAGGATGAATGATGAACAACTTCCTCTTCAAATCTTGTTCAGCGAATTGGTAACCGAGAAAAGACAGAGAGAAGCCATCTTCAACGTAACAAAGATCGGTTAAAGTCAATTCTGAAGAAGACTAAATTCGACCACTTGGTTTTCGAGACGATTGTAATCAACCGTCTCGACTAGCGACAAAACATAAACAATAACGTAATACTGTTTGAAAGAGAAAGGATAGAAAAAGAGGAGGCGGAGAGACGATAGCAACGGAAGGCCAGATAGAAGCAACCATTCACACGTCGCCAATGAAATCACGTGTTCTACGCGAGGATTGGGTTCGTTAGCCACATTCGCCACCGGCATTAATGGCTCAAACATTCGTCCAGAAAAAAAAAAATCAATCTTCGAGTTCAAGGGACAAGCCCG
>NC_069003.1:20851492-20853028 GCF_001194135.2 Octopus bimaculoides
ATATATATAGCATGTGTGTGTGTGTGTGTGTGTGTGTATGTATGTATGTATGTATATATGTATGTATGTATGTATATGCACACACACATACACACACATGTTGGAAATCGACTAAAACTTTGTATCGTTTGCCTCAGTCCCCTCAATATAGTCCACCGTAGGAAGAAGCATTCTGATTAGCTTAATATCACGAGATGACTATGCGACCATGAAGAGCGAGCGGTAGGAGCAGCAAGCGCGCATCACATGGCAGCAATTGCTAATAATACGACACGCCGTCGTAACACCGCTCGTCGCCAACCGACCACACAAAGCAATCAGCACGGCGATGCTTACGACGCTCTAGAGTACGACCACACACACCCACCAGCGATTAGGGCTGAGAGTGTGAATGGACGATCGAAACAGACGCGCACGAGGCTCCCTTACAACGGTGCCGTCACACTGAATGCGCCGTGGCTCGTTTTCCAGCCCTGCTAATGGCTATGAGTATTGTTTGTTCATGACCTGTGAAATGATGTCTATTTTAACAAACAACACGTGTGTATGTAATGGATCTAGGCGGTGGTGAATTGGCGTTGGACAGAAGACCTCGCGACTTTTCTACCGACTTTATGCATCTACCGTCTAAGTTCAGATCCGGCCGAGGTCGACTTTGCCTCTCATCTTTCCTGGCTTCGTAAAAAAATGTGCCAATCTAAGGCATACAGAAACAAATCTATACCCTCACACCGCATCAATACTCCCTTCACCACCAGACTTTCACGTTCCACCGGGAGAAGGGGGTTATTTTACGTGGTCACTCAACCTGCTAAAAATAACAATGAAATCATTTTTAGACCACATTCTTCTAGGTTATAAAAAGGACGTATATGGAAACGCCGATTTAAATCTATACTAAAGGTGGTTGAAACATGTTTGACAAAATGTCTATTCGGTCATGGTTGACCTGAAGCTAAATAGGAACAACAACAATTACAACAAGACCAGCAACAAAAGCAATCCCATGCTTTGGCTAACACATACATATATCTATTTCAACGTCCAACCCATACGCATATACATACCCACTTTCAAACCTAAACATTCTTTCACACATACATACAAACAGAAACACATACACAAATATATGCATATTCACCTACCGCAACACACACACACGCAAACACACATACACACACAAATACACTCACACACATACACACACACGTATTACACACACGCAAACACACGTATGTTCGCGTGTACATCATTGAGTGCTGTCCTAAGGGGAGATCATTCAAGCAGAAATACACGCTTTCTTTTCCGTTAAAAAACTGATTTACATTTGAAGAGTAGCAAAAGTTATGGCCGTGCAAAACCACCACACACGTATTAGGTGACATATACGTAATTATACGCACATACACCTCATATTACACGTTTGCACATACACACAAACACACACACACACATACAAACACCCACGTACGAATATATTGAAACACAAAGATACAAATACTCACAGACAACATGTGCGCATTCATGCTTATATAT
>NC_069003.1:20853818-20856633 GCF_001194135.2 Octopus bimaculoides
TCAATACAAATGTAGAGCATTATTCTTTAATACATTATAACTGAAAGACTCGGATTTCCAGTTACTCGTTTCCGATCTTCAGCTGCTAAACCAAGCCCAGTTTTCTTTCGAAACATCCACTGTCTAAATATGTTTTTGAAATTTGACATGAAAGTTTGAAGAAAACGTTTATCTTAATGTTGTTCTGTTTAAAAACTTATGTGAGGGACATGTGCAAAAACGGCTGTTTCAAGCTTACGCTTTTGGTTTTATTTGTTGTTTGTGTGGTAATATTATCATAAACATCTTAAACTCCATACTAGCGAAATCATGAAGTTCTGTTGTTTAAACAATGTTCCAAAGTAATACTTTCAAGCAATACTTTTAATTAATGCTTTTAAAAACAATAACTGGGTGTTCATTTTGCATGCACCTGTATAGACACTGACATGTACACATATGCAGACTCATACACACACGTATATACACAGAACTGTATATTCATGTATAGACATATGCACACATAAACATATTGAAACATATATTAATAAAACCTATTAATTAAACATTTCTAAATCATTTTTCTTTTGTTTTCTGAACCAGAACGAAATTCAGGGAGGCTTGAAGTTGCATAAAAGATACTTAGCATACAAGTCGTTAACAATTCAGTTCTTTTGTTCAAGCTATTGATACTTTGAGCCAATATTCTCAATTTTTGCTCAAGTGAGGGTCACGTTCTTGCATGGTTGCTTACTACCTACACTAGATTAATTAATTTGAATTCGTGAAGACTTATCTCACCTAAGAACCATATAAACTTCGACAAAGCCTGAGTACATTTTCAATCGGGTTTCTTGATTTCGAGTTCCGTTTCCCCAATATATATTTTAGGTTCATCGCTATTGTTTGATTCATCGATTGTGCCAGAAAGTTACTGTCTAGTGGACAGTTCTCACAAATTCTACAGTTGCAATCATTGTTGTTGGATAGCTGTTTGCACCTCTCTTCTATTCAGCTTCGCAGCATTATAACCCCTGATATAGCACAAAATTCTTGCAAACTGAGTTACTAACCGTAACACAATTCCTATTCAATGTTTTTTTTATACTTATATCTTGACGGAAAATGGTGATCTATTAAATTAAGAAATTCTCTAGCTACACTAAATTCTCTGGCTAGATTAAATAATGATTTGTGCCATAAAATGTTCCTTTTCCTTTTCCTATTCTTATGCTGTATATTTCCATTGTTCAGTACGAACCGCCATCGAGGAAGCCTTTGCATATTCGACCTGTTTGCTAGAATAAAGAACCAAAACTTCCTTCGATCACACCCTATCGTCTACAATACAGAAGGATATGAACTAATACGAGAACTAAAACGTAATTCTCGTTCTATTAGAATTAATATGTGTATGTATATATGTATGCATACATATGTGCGTGTGTACGTGTTTGTGTGTGTGTGTGTGTGTGTGTGTGTGTGTGTGTGTGTGTGTGTGTGTGTGTGTGTGTGTGTGTGTGTGTGTGTGTGTGTGTGTGCATGCGTGTGTGTGCATGCGTGTGTGTGTATGCGTGTGTGTGCATGCGTGTGTGTGTATGCGTGTGTGTGTATGCCTGTGTGTGCATGTGTGGGGGGAGTGTGCTTGTGTGTGTACACACACATAGAAAAGGTACAAATGTAACGGATTTTTATACGTTCTATTCAGGTTAACTTATAAGCGTTTCCGATAGTTCCCTGTACAATAATCACATTTATTAATCGATTCCATAATAGTACTAGTGAACTATAGGAAACGCGTGTAAGCTAACTGGAATAAAATGTATCAATATCCATTACCTTTGTACCTTTTCTATAATACTCTGTAACAACATATCGATTTTACTTGGTGACTCATCTTCGGGTTTACGAATTGGATTTGTGAGGGTTTGTTAAAGTATGAATTACCTGGATTGCTGCTTCTATCATGGGCCAATTTTGCTGACCACAGATTTCTGCAGCCTAGAAGTTTTCTCTCCAAATTGTAGGCTTGGGCGCGATGTTTATTGTGTGAGGCTAGCAGTTGTCCACGTATATAAATCACTTCTCTTTATGGCACTATCGAAACCCATGACAGGACTTATATATCGTATTCTTAGCGTCATCGCAGGCGCTGCTGTCAGAGCACAAAGGGCCACAACAGGCACAAGGAACCTCGACTTTTGTTCTTACAGTTTTAACAATCCACCGACCAAGACTGGAACAAACACCTTAAGGCTTTTTTTTTCTGGTGCTCTAATGATTTTGCCATTTCACCTGCTTTTAACGCAGGCATAAACAATCTTTCTCGAGATGCGGGCCGCCTGGGACATGGCTCATCATTAGACAGCCCTCACAATTAAAAAAGTGGTGATTTTTCGTTAGGCACACTATTCAGAAAGACCACAGTTTGTCCATGCCTGCTTTAAGTAATTGTGTCCAGCACAGACACAACGCATGAAATTTGAGGGTTAGTCGATACTATTGATCTATTTTATGGAAAGGGAAAAGTCAATCACATCAGCCCCTGTATTCAACTGGTAATTATTTTATCGACCCTGAAAGGATGAAAGGTAAAGTTTATCGCAGTGGAATTTGAACTCAGAATGTAAAGCCAGAAGAAATGCTGCTAAGCATTTTGTCTGCTGCAGTAACGATTCTTATTTTTTACTGCCCAAAAGGGGCTAAACATAGAGGGGACAAACAAGGACAGACAAAGGGATTAAATCGATTACATCGACCCCAGTGCGCAACTGGTACTTGATTTATCGACCCCGAAAGGATGAAAGGTAAAGTTTATCGCAGTGGAATTTGAACT
>NC_069003.1:20857066-20858786 GCF_001194135.2 Octopus bimaculoides
GTGTGTGTGTGTGTGTGCAAAGGGAGCTTCAGTCTCCAAAACTCCAAAATTGAGTAACATTTTCGTGCTTGGATTTGTAAACTACGATAAGAATAACACTGGTCAACAAAGAATTTGTCCCAAGGAAAAGAATATTGTATATGTTTTTGCATTCAGAATTCAAAAATGATGTCAAATTATCTGTATCACCCAGTTTCTCTGTTCCATGATATCCCTCTCAGTTCCTGTTACGTGGACTAAATTTCAGTCAAGCTGTTGAAATGTGAAGCTAACGGTTTAAGAAATACTCCCAATTAAAATTTTTATGAATAGAATTAACCTAGTGAAATCATGAATCCAGCTATCTGAGTCAATGAGTCGCAAAAATATATGAAATGAAAAATATGTAAAAATACTAACACACAGAAGCACAGAAAAATATATAATATACTACACACAGACAAATTAAAGCACGCAGGTGAAATCAACATAGACAACAGAAGCACAGACAACAGTGAACTACAACACAGCGTGCGATTGTCATGGTAACAAGCGGCTAATGCCACGTTGTCTGTTGATTGGCTAAAATTACCCAAATATCCCAACTTTAATTCCAAATAACATTAGATTCTTTAATTTACGAGATAAACTAATTGGTTGATCGTAATCAAAATTCAGAGTTGCATTGATACACTAAAATTGAAAGCAATCTGAGCAAAATTAAGAGGAGGCTCATTTTGCGAATGAAGAAACTAGATCCAAGGTTTGCATCGTTGACACGGCCAGAATAATCAGAAAAGTATTAGATGGCTGAAAAGAACGAATAGCATGGTACCGTAGGCTGCAGGTAGTAAGCCCGCTACGCATGCAAGACTTCAGGAGCTCCAACAAAACCTGTGATGAAGAGATAATAATAATAATAGCAGATGACAACGTTTCCCTAAAAGAAATGGAGAAACTTTCAAAATACAAAGACCTGGAAATAGAGGTAACTCGAAAGTGGAATCTAAAAACAGAAACAATTCCTATCATAGTAGGCACCTTAGGTATAATAAAAAAATATTCAGACAAATACATAACAAAAACACCAGGACTTACAAGTATATATAACATACAGACAATTGCACTACTGGGCACTGCACACATCCTACGTAAAATACTTTCAATACAGTAACCATAAGAGCATCACAGCAAACCACAGCACATACCCAAGGCACACAGAGCTGCACTCGGTAGTGAAGTGAAAGCACGTTATAAAAATAAAACTACTGAATAACAACAACAACAATAATAATAGTAATAATAATAATAATAATAATAATAATAATAATAATAATAATAATAATAATAATAATCCTTCCTACTAAAGGCACAAGGCCTGAAATTTGGTGGGAGGGGACGAGTCGATTTCATCGACCCAGTGCTTCGCCTGTACTTAACTTATCGACTTCGAAAGGATGAAAGGCAAAGTCGACCTCTGAGAACGCTAATTTAGCTCTAAACGTAGTGTAGGCGAATAGAAAGATACCGTGACCATGGCTGGAGAACCTTGATCATCGCCAGGACTGACCTCTAAGTAACAACAAACTATTACAGCTGCTATTATTGCCGTCTCACCCATTTTCTTTTCTTCATTCAATACTACCATCATCACCACTGTACAACCGTCACCTACACAGCTAATAATGGTGATGATGATAATGATGATGATGGTGGTAGTGGTGGTAGTGGTGGTGAGATC
>NC_069003.1:20863696-20865595 GCF_001194135.2 Octopus bimaculoides
TATATATACATATACTTATATATTATACATATATACATACACACGCGCATACACACATATAAAAGAAGTAAAAGGGATTAATGAATCCAGGCGGATATCTAGAAACTATTCAGTGTTAAACGAATTTAGTTAGCTATATCAAACAACCAGATACCAATAAATTCAAACAGAAGTAACATCCAAGGTAATTCCTCATGTATGACATTTAAGAATGCATTTCTACGAATCTTAGTAAATGCATTTGGGATTTAAAAGACAAGAACATTAACTATGAACTAAAGTAGTCCATCATTAGTTATGCACCATCGTACAATACTGGTAATTTTTGATGCGATCTTTGCCCAGAAGAAATGAATAATATAATTGCTTCAATATTAGAATTTTTAAATTGTAGAAACAATTTTGCATTAAAATAGTGCATTAATTATATAGCACTGGTCAAAAAAATTTTTTTTTTTCTGGCATAAAATCTTAGAGCTGTTTTAGACTAATTTTTGGGTGCTGATCTCAAAACTGACCTCAGATTTGTTCTATTACATCATATCTTTGTGCTATTGATCTATACCTTTATTTACCTGGATCATACCAAAAGTTAACTTTACACCATTATTTGCGGGAATTTAGGCTGGATTTCGAATAATATATTCAAGCTGAGTTTTGCTTTAAAATCTTTTCTCTTCTTTTCAAACGTGAACTGAACCACTGTGATCTAGTTATGGATACAGCATCAAAAAGAAGGAAGTGCTGTAATGACCCCGATATTTTGTTACATCTGTGGAAACTTCACTCAACAGGCTCAAAGGTGCAACATTAATAATTTAGTTTAAAGTAGGACTTGGAGACCTAGACAAAACCTGGGCTCCTTACAATTTTTGCAAATCCTGTGTTGAAACTTTGCGATCGTGGTCTCAAAGAAAGAATGCGAAGCTCGTGTTTGGTGTGCCAATGGCTTAGAGGGAACCAACAAATCATATAGATAACTGCTATTTTTGCCATGTTAATGTAAAAGGGTTCAATACGAAAACCTAACGACACTTGCAATACCCAGATATTCCATCTGCCCAAAGACCGGTTGCAACTCCAAGGAAATATTTGTGCCTGTATTTATGAGCTGCTACAGATTGATGATGAAGTCCTCTGTTCATCTAGTTCTGGTGAAGATGAACAGTTTATGCCATTTGATACTGACTGTGATAATTTTTCTCTGTTTAGTCAGCTTGAATCGAATGATCTGGTCAGGGATTTGTATTTGCCAAAGGAATCTGCTGAATTGTTGGCTTCCAGGCTGAAAGAGAAAAGATTGCTGATACCTGGCACTTGTATCTCCTTTTATCGTAACAAAGAAACAGAACTGCAGAAGTACTTCCATTCAGATGGTCAGCTTGTTTATTATAATGATGTTGAAGGGTTTCTTCTCAATATGGGACTGTCGGCATTATAATTCACATGAGAGGAGACTTTTTATTGACAGATCTAAAAGCAGCTTGAAATGTATTTTACATCACAAAGAGAATTTATAGGGCTCAATCCCAATAGGATACTCTATAAAAATGAAAGAGGAGTATGCCAACATCAAGATTGTTCTGGAGAGGTTGCAATATCGTGTTCATGGATGGGTAATTTGTGTCGAATTGAAAATGGTAAACCTTCTACTGGGCCAGCAGAGAAGTTACACTAAGTATTCTTGTTTCCTGTGCTACTGGGACAGTGGGGCTACAAAGAATCACTGAGTGAAAAGAGAATGCCCCCTCTCCAAGAAACAGTTTGACAATAACATTCCTCTGATTGATTGGGAAAACATCGACGTTCCCCCACTGCACATAAAACGTGGTGTGATAAAGCAATTCATCAAAGCTCTTGATCACAGTGGAGACTGCTTCAGATATATATATATATATA
>NC_069003.1:20865763-20867436 GCF_001194135.2 Octopus bimaculoides
AGTAACGAGAAGAAGGTAGAGATATTTAATGGACCTCAAATAAGAACACTCCTCAGGAATCCGCATTTTGTTACAACAATGAGTGCCGCGGAGGCTAGAGCTTGGAATGCCTTCTCTGATGTGGTGTGGAATTTCTTTGAGAACAGGAAAGCTGACAACTATCAAGAGATTGTGGAGGAACTGCTTTTGAGTTTGCAAGCACTTGGATGTAGAATGAGCATTAAATTTCACTACTTAGCCATTTGATTCAATTTCCAGAGAACCCGGGTGATGTTAGCGAAGAACAAGGCGAACGGTTTCATCAAGATGTAAAAGTAATGGAAGAACGCTACCAAAGCCGATGGGACTTAAACACGATGGCAGGTTACTGCTGGAGCTTGATAAGAGATATTCCTGGTGTGCGCAAGAAATCGTCAAAAAAGTGGACGTTCTTGCAGTAATAAGATGATCAGAATGGATGACCATAATGAATAGAGATTTTATATTCATATTTTATCCCCAAACTTAATTTTTACACGCTAATGTGCATTTACTCCCACAACTTTGTGTTTTGATTTATTAGATTTAAAAAAAAAGACATTGTCTATTAAAAATTGCATCTACGTATGTTTCATTCTTCTTTTATGAGTATCAAATAGATGTTTTAGTAAAACTAAAAGATTTTATATCTCAAAAATCTAATGTAATAGCCAAAATTTGTTGACAGATTTGGATTTAGCATCCCAAAATAAGCTAAACGCATTGGCAAACCTTTTGTCAAAAAGCATGTGTTGACCGATGTAATTGCTTTTCCTATAATCATAACTATAAGCATAATTTTTCCAAAAACATTTTTGTACCATATTTAAGAGCTAGATAACTAAACGTCGTGACGTAGAATTTCTGTTTATTTTTTGTTCTTTCTTTATCTACTGACATCATCATAAGATTAAATATTAAAACGGCTTTTCTTAAACTACCTTATTTCTTCTTATTGTATGCTCTTTTTGTATGCGTTCATTAAAAGGTTGCGAGCTGGCTGAATCGTTAGCACGCCGGGTGCTACGTTCTGAGTTCAAATTCCGCCGAGGTCGACATTGCCTTTCATCCTTTCGGGGTCGATTAAATAAGTACCAGTTACGCACTGGGGTCGATGTAATCGACTTAATCCGTTTGTCAGTCCTTGTTTGTCCCCTTTGTGTTTAGCCCCTTGTGGACAGTAAAAAAATAAGAAACGTAAGCACGCCGGGCGAAATGCTTAGCGGTATTTCGTCTGTCTTTACGTTTTGAGTTCAAATTCCGCCGAGGTCGGCTTTGCCTTTCATCCTTTCGATAAATTAAGTACCAGTTGCCTACTGGAGTCGATCTGATCGACTGGACCCTCTTTCCAAAAATTTCAGACCTTTTGCCTAGAGTAGAAAAGTGTATACGTTCATTTATTAGCGATATCTTCTAAGTTCACTTTGAATTTCGCCATTTTGGATTACATTTGTAATGCTGTGTTAGCATGTATTGCTGGATATATTAATCTGACTAATATTTTGTACCTTTTCCTATACCTAAATATACTGACACGATGGAAACGACTGTCGGTTATATATGCTGTAATCATCAATTATAGGTGTAATTTTTTCCATTCTTTAAGGTGCTGCTCCAGCATGGCCGCAGTCTAATGACTGAAACAATTATATATA
>NC_069003.1:20873404-20876225 GCF_001194135.2 Octopus bimaculoides
CCTGTTTCCGTTTATATGTACGTACACACACACACACACACACACACACACACAAACACACACACACATATATATATATATATATATATATATATATATATATTGTATATATACATACATATGTGGTGTGTGTGTTTATTTAAAATGGGTATATCATGAATATTTATTTATTCTAGGCTGTAGGGGGTTGGGACGGATGGGTTGAGTCAGTCAGTAATACACATCATATAACCCCCATCAATGAAATTAAAATATGTTTGTTTTGTTTGTCTTTTTATTATTATTATTTTTTTTCTGTACCGATCATAATGTAGATCGTCTTCCAAATTGATCTGTCTCTTATGTTAGATACGTTAACATCTAGTTCTTCTATATGTGCATATATGTGTGTACATATATGTGTGTATGAGTGTGTGTGCGTGTGTGTATGCGTGTGTATGTGTAGGTGTGTGTGTGTAGGTGTTTGTGTATGTAAGTATATGTGCATATTATATATATGTTTATAGATAAATGGATAGATAGATGGATGGATGGGTGATGGATGGATGGATGGATTGATGGATGGATGGATGAATAGATAGATAGATAGATAGATAGATAGATAGATAGATAGATAGATAGATAGATAGCCCACTAACCTGTGTTCCTTATACTAGGCACACAAATTTGTCTCTTTTATGTTGAACTGTTAATCCCTACACATTATGTTGAACCGTTAATCCCCATTTTTTCCCCTTTCAAACCTTTCTGTCAAAGAGCTTATGCTCGAAACGTCAAAGACTTTTCCATTTTTCCCGAGCGTTAAACTAATACACTTGCTTGTTGTTCCTTCACCTGTTTTCGTCTCTTGTTTCCTGTAAATTTGAACTATGTATGTATATATGCATGTGTGTGTGTGTGTATGTATGAATGTGTGTGTGTGTATCTGTATACATGTATGTATGTATGTATGTATGTATGTATGTATGTATGCATGCATGTATGCATGTACTATGCATGTACATAGATAGATAGATAGATAGATAGATAGATAGATAGATAGATAGATAGATAGATAGATAAATAAATAGATAGATAGATAGATAGATAGATAGATAGATAGATAGATAGATAGATAGATTCAGAACCAGACAAAAAGGATACTATGCAACTCCTCTGGAGAACTTTCAGTCGTCTGGATTACTGGTCCTAACTGTGAACGCCTCAGAGCGTCAGACAGGTGGCAGAACTTGAGGCAAATATGCGCCACTACACAAAGAGCAGTGACCCGATAAAGCAGATTCTCTACTCCCCAGAGAGAATGCGTGAAAGATATGCAGGTCTAGTTCCCGACTTTAGAATTGAAAGTGAAATCGACTATCGAACTGGACAGCGCTGCATGTTACCAAAGATCCCTTCCTCGGCATCTCGAATAAGGACCCATTACTGTAACAGCTTGCGTTTCAGGGTTCCGCTGCTATTCAACATTCTACCAAACAACCTCGGAGATTTGTGTGTGTGTGTGTGTGTGTGTGTGTGTGTGTGTGTTATATGGTAAAAGCTGAAGTGAGCTGACATAGGAAACGTTTAGTAGAAAAGCACAACTAAACATGGAATACCTCTCGTCAGTCATGGTGTCATGTATCATCATAGTTTCGGCGAATTTAAGGCTGGAGACTCCTCTTTGGATGCGCCAATGTCGGTTAGAAGGAGGGGAAGACAAGGGCAAGCAGTCAGACAGAGAAAGAGATTTTATCTTTATTTTATACACGTTGTATTGAATAACCGATTGCGTTTTATTTTTTTATCAGTTTTATCTTTTTAATATTTTATCTTTTTAATATTTTCCTATGAGTTGTTTGCAGTTTGTTTCGAACACAAATGTCCGAATGCTTCTAAATCTTCCCACTCTCATATTCAGGACGAAGTGATGTTCTCGTAGTAGAGTGAACTATTGTGATTGGTGTAAGTACTACTGAAGGAATGTGAAATGTTTACCGCTGTATTCATGTCATCAATCTCATGCTTATTTCTGTTTTTTAACTACAGTATATTTGTCTGCGTATAAATCTTAACATTGAATTGGGCCACGAGAATTATTACTATCAACTATCTATTTTTGCGTGGAACCCTGTTGAATGTTACTCTGTTGTTTGCTAATGTTCACTTATTTTTCTTCTTTGTATCGTGTGCGTGATACATTGCATGTTAAGCAGGTGGGGGTGTATGGTACTTGTAAAACTGTAGAAATCATATAGTTTAAAACTTCTCCGTTTGCAGTCGAGTATATAAATCACTTGTTCATAGGTTTACATGTCTGCTGTTCTCGGATTTACAACGTTTGTTCATGTGAGGTGGCCGACTGTCATTTGTGTCCATTCATTCACACTATCTATTTGCTAAAGGTCAATAAATTCTTTATAACCATGGTGTTGGCGGTGAGGCCGGTCCTCTTGATGCTTAGTGACAATGATGATGATGTTGGTTCTGAGGAGGACAAAGAGAAAATGGGTGGGAAGGCAGAGAGAGGGAACGCTAACCAATTACTCGTTGTAAAACACGTATCCATACATACATATTATCTAAACATGCGCTGATACACATTTCTCTCACACACATGCAATACGTTGACGCAAAATGTCACACACATGCACAAACACACACACACACACACACACACACAGTTAGACAGACAGATAGATAAATAGGTAGGTAGGTAGGTAGGTAGGTAGGTAGGTAGGTAGGTAGGTTGACGGACAGATAGACAGACAGACAAACGGACGGACGGACGGACGGACGGACAGACGGACAGACGGACAGACAGACAGACAGACAGACAGAC
>NC_069003.1:20876371-20880560 GCF_001194135.2 Octopus bimaculoides
TTAAGAGGTGAAAAATGCAACTTACATGGGAGCCGATGTGTCTACCGTCCGTCCATGATGATAGATAGATAGATAGATAGATAGATAGATAGATAGATAGATAGATAGATAGATAGATAGATAGATAGATAAGCAAGTACTCATAAATGCAACTTTGCCCTCACAAACTTACGCAATACATCATCATGTGCTTGTTTTGCTCACACGCATACACATTCATACGCATTTGCACATACACACACACGCACACACACCAGTACACTCACACACACACGCTCACTCACACTCATATGGACGAGCAAGTATTCACACACACAATGCTGCCGCCTTAAACATGCGCAATGTCATTACCAGGCCAGAGTTACACTCATGTACACCCTCACACTTTCTTTCAGTCACTCAGTCATTTACTCACTCACTTTCTCTCTCCCAAACACACGCACACACACACACACACACACACACACACGCACACACACACTCAAACACAAACACTCAATTACTAGAAGTGCAAAAAATTTTCCCACCGAAAGCATATTCTTAGCATAAGTTAAGACCACGGTTCAAGGATTGACTCATTATTTCAGGGCCGATAAATATTTCAGTCCCCAACCCCACCATAAAAAAAAAGAAAAAAAAAGAAGAAGCTGCAGACACTCTACAAGGCTCGAATGAGACCCTGCAATGCAGTTTCAGTGACTATATTTGCGACGGGGCTGCTGTTACGTGCACAAAATTAACCGGACCAGAATCAGAAGAGAGTCTCTCAACTCACTGGAATTTAATAGCTGATGGACACAGGCCTCAGACTTACAGACCTGTTGTCTTCGCTCTGTCTTCTCTCCAGCCCCTGGCCCACAGACGTGATGTACCGTCTCCTTTCAGTTGCTCTTCCTTACAATAATAGCCTCTGTTCCTCGGGAGCTGGTTGGTCTCGTATCCCCGCTACTCCAGCACCTCCGACCTACTCGCCTCTCCAGTTTTAGTCACACTTGGTCCAATCCTCTTTATTCATTATAACCAGTTATAATGTGTCCCTTTCCCTCACAATATCTTTCCTCTGCGATTGTCTCTCTGCTCATATCTTTCCTGCGGATGTTGCTCCTGTAATAGTTTGAGAGGAACATTAATAGCATCAGCCTCACTGATCTCAGAGAGTCTGTGAGGATCATGGTTGCTGTCCGTTCCTAGGCAGACACAACAAAAAAAAAACAATATAAAAGAAAGACATTTACGCGCGCACATGACATCCATATACAGAAATACACACTCACATACTCATAATATACACATACACAGAGGTACGTAATGCTTCCCTCGTAAACTCAAACAGTTTAATACGGTATCACACACACACACACAGGAATACACACACACATAGAAAAACACACACACATACACACACGCACATACACATACACACATACGTACACACAGATGCACACATAGAAAAACAGACACACATCCAATGTAGGTGAGGTCTTCTGATTCTTGACTTCAAGAGAAGCGCCATTGCTGCACCTGCCTTCGACGGGTGACGACTGACTTCAACCACAGGCGGTATGACACGTCTGCCTTCCCATCATGCATCACACCACCTCTACATCAAAGACAGTGTGAAAAGCAAATTACACATTTGACGGCTCGCTGTCTGTTCAACTCTGTTGCTGGCCATGTTATTAAAAACTTCACGCTTGGAGATAATGTTTGTTACACTATTTTATTTATTTTCATCTATTTATTTATTTGATTATGAGGATGATGATCAGGATGATCATGATGGTAGTAGTAGTAGTAGTAGTAGTAGTAGTAGTAGTAGTAGTAGTAGTAGTTGTTGATGTTGTCGTTGTTTCTGTAGAGGCGGTGGCCAGCATCGAGTGGGGAGTGCTCGACAGTTCGACTACTCGTATATGTAATAAATTATAAAAAGACACACACTCACACACGTACACACACACATTCTTTGTTTTGTCCTGTACTGAACATAATGTTTTTCTTAATGTAAACCCTTGTGGTTAATAAAGAAATCATCATCATCATCATTATTATTATTATTATTATTATTGTTCAGTAGTTTTATTTTTATGACGTGCTTTCACTTCACTACCGAGCTCAGCTCTGTGTGCCTTGGGTATGTGCTGTGGTTTGCTGTGATGCTCTTATGGTTACTGTATTGAAAGTGTTTTGCGTAGGATGTGTGCAGTGCCCAGTAGTGCAATTTTCTGTATGTTATATATATTTGTAAGTCCTGGTGTTTTTGTTATGTATTTGTCTGAATATTTTTTTTATTATACCTAAGGCATCTACTATGATAGGAATTGTTTCTGTTTTTAGATTCCACATTCGAGTTACCTCTATTTCCAGGTCTTTGTATTTTGAAAGTTTTTCCATTTCTTTTAGGGAAACGTTGTTATCTGCTGGTATTGATACATCAATTAGAAAGCATTTTTTTCTTCATGATCTTTGATAACTATATCTGGTCTATTGGCCTTAATTTCTCTATCTGTGTGTATTGGCATATCCCAGAGTATGGTTGCTTTCTCGTTTCCATTTTTTGCCGATTGTCTTCTCAACACCTATGGCAAGAACATTGTATACAGTGATAGGCCAATAGAATAAACACACCAGATTGTTCACTTACAAAATCAAATAAAGTTACACTCTTCTCAATTCATATGACGTGCCAGTTAAAACAATCTTCTGCACTTCTTGCAGGGGTGTAAGCCAGGAATCATTCTCCAATCATTCTCAATTTCTTTTTTGATCATTCCAAGTGCTTCTGGAATCACTGGTATTGCAGCCGACTTGAAATGTCAAATATTTTCAATTCCAATGATCAAATCATTATATTTTCTGAGCTTGTCAAATTCTTTTGCCGAAATATTAGGATCTCAAGGAATACTCTTGTCAATCAATAAACAAACTTTATTATTTCGATCTTTTAAAACAATATCTGGTGTATTTTCTTTGACGGCTCTGTCTATATGTACTGGAAAGTCTCAAAGAAACGTTACATTTTCTCCCACAGTTACAGCCTCATGGTGATGCTTATACCACTAGGCAACAGTTTTGATTTTATAAAGCTGACATATTAACCAGTATAAATATTGGCAAAATCCTTCGCAACAGAATGGAGTTTCTTATACCTCCTGTGATTTTCAATGAGTTTTAAAATCCATTCCTTTAGTTGTCTCAGGATATTTGGTCAGTCCAATCGTGATGGTTTTGTATGAAAGTTTAAACTGGATCAAACTGGATCAAGCTGCAACCTCCTTGAGCTCTGGGAAGGTAAAGACGATCCACATCTGCCCTTGCGTGGTGCATCTTATTACAAGTCATCAGTTTCTCTCTATGCACGCTTGCAAACTATTAGAAAATGCAGTCAAAATTAGTCCAAAAGGAGGAAAGGACACTAGATAATGTAGCCCAGCATAGCCCTATAAATATGGAATCGCTGTGGTTGGAATGCTTTTGATCACGGATGTACACGACCACTGCTGGCTTTTGAGGGTTAAACAACTACAATTAACTGAGCAGGAATAAAAAAATTAATGGATACATAGACAGGTAGATAAATAGACAGATAAATAAATAGATAGATAGATAAATAAATAAATAACAACAGTTCAATGAAGAGCTTATTTTACGTGGTCGGCTACGTGACTAGGACGTGACAGTGAATATATTTTGCGTCCCGTTTAAACATTCTGCCCGATCTAACGACAATGCCGGGTTCAAAAGACGCCATGTTTAATAATGGCAGCTAAATGACTCTGTAGGCAAGAAGAAAGCCTGGCTTTTGTTGATGACAACTCGATCCATGCAGGCGCGCGCGCATACACACACGTATGAATTTATACATATTACACATAAAAGTTACAATGATATGTGTGTGTACATATATGTATGTGTATACGTTTGTAAGTATGCATATTTATATATGTATGTAGCATATCCCTCTTCTTTTATTCTTTGACTTGCTTCAGTCATTTGACTGCTGTCATGCTGGAGCACCGCCTTTAGTCGAACAAATCGACCCAAGGACTCATTTTTTGTAAGCCTAGTACTTATTCTATCGGTCTCTTTTGCCGAACCGCTAGTTTACGGGGACGTAAACATACAACGTCAATTATCAAGGGATGGTGGGGGGGGGACAAACACACACACACACACACATGTATATATATAT
>NC_069003.1:20880749-20882801 GCF_001194135.2 Octopus bimaculoides
CAGTCATTCCTGCACCTATAACACAGACATGCAGGAAGTAAATAGACACCTTTAATTTTCAAAATTTTAAATCTAAGCGTCTTAATATGTTTTCAGCGGTGTAGAATTTATTATGTAATTATTCTTTTTTCATTCCAGGTGCCATTATATTAAACATTTGCGAAGAGTAATCATGCCACGCACAAAAATATTCAGCAGAACTGTCAGATTTTCAAAGAGGTCGTATTGTTGGGCAATCTGAGACTGGTCTTAGCCAGCGAAAAATTGCCGAAAATCTTCAAATTCTTCTTGCTATTGTTAATAGAATTATAGTGCAATTCAAAAGCCAAGGAAAAGAATCAACATATTCTTGTCCCGGCCGATCTGGGCCCTCGGAAAGGAAGCTTGGCTGTTTGAAGAGAATTGTGGAAAACCAACCCCGTTCGAAGGCTTCTGACGTTGCAAAACAGCTTGAAGTTAGTCCAAGAACGTGTTTTACATATTTGCCTAAGCTTGGGTATTATGGATGAACAGCTAGAAGAAAATCTCTCCTTCAACCAATTAATATCATGAAAAGAAAGAAATGGCCTAAGGAGATGTCAGAAAAATCCAGTTCATTTTGGGATAGAGTGATTTTCTCAGATGAATCCAGATTTGCATTATTTTCAGACGGTGGACATGTTTGGGTCTGGAGGCTTCCCGATCAAGAATTTGATTTGAAACGACTCCAACCAACTGTGAAACATGGCGGTATCTCTGTAATGGTATGGGGAGCTGTCACCAGCAATGGTCGTTCTGAGCTGATCGAATGTGTTGGAACCGTAAACTCTGAAAAAGACATCAAAATACTTAAGCAAGGACTACTTCCGATGTATTCACGCGATAACATAACAAAAAAAAAAGTTTTTATTCATGGAAGATGGGCTCCATACCACACGGCGAAAAGGAATCAACAATGACTGACTGAAAATGGAATCAAAAAACTTCCTTGGTCGAGAAAAATCCCTGACATGAACCCAATTGAAAATCTTTGGAGAATACTAGATAGAGCTATACGAAAAACTCGACAGAAGCCTAAATCTAAAGATGAATTGTTTCGATTGTTGCGTGAAAGTGGGCAGAAATTCCACAAGAGACAATCACAAAGCTCATCAGTTCAATGCCAAAAAGGGTTTCTGAATTAAAAACTGCAAAGGCAATGTCAACTAAATACTAAAGTATGTAGTTCTACCTATCGATTACATTTCAATTGTTTGCTTTGCGTATTAAATAAAAGATTTTGAAAATTAAATGTGTCTATTTACTTCCTGCATGTCTGTATGTATATATATATAGTTCTGTAGCGGGCCAACAAATGGCAGCACACGGTTGCGTGCGCAGTGGGAGCTAGTAGTGATCTTCATGAGGCAGTGTATCGAGTGACATCGCTGTGTTTACTTGGCAAGTTGTGAGATTTGTGTTTTTGTGATCACGTGTATGCTGTAGTCTGCAATTTCGTCATAGACAGAAAGCTGGAACAAAGAGCCAACGTGAAATTTCGCGTTGAACTTGAGAAGTCTGCTACAGAGGCATTGAACATGTTTCGACAAGCTTGCAGTGACGAGGCAATGGGTTATACTCAATGTTTCAAGTGGTGTGGATACTTCAAAAGCGGAAGAACGTTGCAGGAAGACGATAAGTGATCTGGAAGACTTACAATGAGCATCACCCGCGGAAATGGGGAGAAAATTCATCAGCTTCTGCACGAATTTCGTCGGAGAACAATCGACGACGTTTTGAGACTTTTGAGGGCAGACATTCGGTGAAAGCAACCGCATCTGTGGAGAGCAAAGAATTGGATCCTTCACGACGACTATGCACCCTATCACTGAGCTCTCCTCACCCGTGAGTTTCTCGCCAAAAACATGGTATTGCTTGCACACCCGCCAGATTTAGTACCTGCAGACTTCCATCTCTTCCCCAAGATGAAAATGCAGCTCAAAGGTCACCGTTTTAACATCGTTTTCGTGATCAAGAGCGAATCGCAGAAGGTCCTCGACTCACTTACGGAAAACGACTTCCAGGCCGGATTCC
>NC_069003.1:20884372-20886475 GCF_001194135.2 Octopus bimaculoides
TGTTGGAGGAAAAGACAAGAACGCACACACACACACACACATATGCACAGGGCTTCCACATAGTTTCCGTCTACAAAATTCACTCACAAGACTTTAACAGAAAATTCTGTTAAAAAGTATCCATTTTTCTGGATGTTATGAGGCAGCAAAATTGGGGGTGTATACAAATGTAGTAATGCCCTTTTATTTATACGATTTTTTCATTTCATGTTTATTTCATTCATTGTCTGCAATGTTCTCGCTCTCTTTGTCTCTCACATACACACTGCAAAGCTTACAGGCGGGCTGCTGAAATGAAATCTCTATGTTGCTTTGAGGGGAAGGTAAAACTTGACAAACTGCTTCTCCCTCTGTTGTTGGACTACCGTGATGTTTGTTTAAAAGAGAGAGATTATGACAGTGATAAAATAATGAAAGCAATACTTAATAAGCAAGTGAGCACTATTATACAAAGAAATAATTAGACGTAAAATATAAAAATTATTAGAATTGGGAATCAAATGTGAAAATATTATTAAGGGGCTAACAGGAAACCGCGGAGGGCTGTCTTTCTGCTAGTATATATAATATATATATATATTTATACATACATATATGTATACACATATACGTGTGTATTATATATATGTATATGTATATATATGTAAAAATAAACTTACTTGTATGAGTGTGTATGAGTGTGTATGAGTGTGTGTGTGTGTATGTATGCGTGTGTGTAAATCGAGCTGACTTGGACTTCAGGTTTCGCTAATCACCTTGACGGCACCCTAGGTTTAACTCTACTCATAATATAGAGTCCCAGCGATCAGTGAATGGTCATTTATTAGTATTTGAAATGTTTTAAAATAATAGCTTTAATCAAACATACACACATATGCACGTTTATATGTATATCCACGTATATCTTTATATATACATGTGTTAGTGTGTGTATATGCATATGATTATCGTTCTATCTATTTATCTACCTATCTATCATATACATACATACATACATACATACATACACATGTGTGTTTGTATACACGTGTATAACTACAACTCTACGTATCTTTCTCTTCTTTGCTCTTACACAAATCATCTCATCGCCCTTCTCACTCCACCCATGACCATCCAGCCATGAAATACATTCATGCATCCGTACCTGCTGACATACATGCATACAGACACACAGACATACAAACATATATATATATATCTATATCTATATATATATTTGTATATACACACACACACACACACACACACACACACACACATATATATATATATATATTTACGTAAATACATTTATAAGTCCATCAGTGTATACATACATATACACATACACACATACTCACACGTATATATATATATATATATATGCACATACATACACACACATACATAGACTGTGTAGGTGGGAGTTCTCCGAGTCTATCTTAAAACGATCTAACCACCCTCCGCCCACCCGATTCAATTCAACGAAGACGCGTGACTGGTTTTACAAAAGCCAAAGAAAATTATAGGATGAAATAATACAACAGTAAGACAAAAGTAAACAATAAAAGCAACAACAACAACAACAACAGCAACAGCAGTAGCAATACTGGCAGAAATAGCAACAATTGTAGCAACAACAATAACATCAACATTCGGAGACAGGTAGCCCCACCTTTATAAGGATATACAGCACGCATTGATACGCACAAAGGACAAGTATTATCCGTATGTATACTGGTAAGCAACGATGTATATGTGTATATGTATGTATACATGTAATCATATATATGTATATATATATATATAATTTAAAAAACATAGGATTATAAAATATGATTATAATTAAGGGCTACTGGATATGACCAACAACTTACGCTACAAGTAGATGTCAAATACCTACAATCCACTCTTAGATGTGTTCTCTTTATTCAGCCACAGGTCGAACGCGAGAAAATGTGCGAGAAAATATCCAAATATTTTTGGGATAACTCTATACTTCGAAATTTCATACTCTGTAAGAATTTGCTCTGCATTCATCATATAATCATTTTTTGATTATACCCTTATTCCACACACACATATATATATATATATATATATATATATATATATATATATATA
>NC_069003.1:20886943-20889225 GCF_001194135.2 Octopus bimaculoides
TATATATATATATATGGGAGAATTTACGAAAAAAAAGACAACAGATGAAGACAGGTGGTGTAAACAACAAATGGATGTATTAGTTTAACGCTCGGGAAGGCTTCTTTCAGTTTCTGTTTACCAAATCAACTCACAAGGCTTTCGTCGGCCCGAGGCTACAGTAGAAGACACTTGCCCAAGGTCCCACGCAGTGGGACTGAACCTGGAACCTTGTGGTTGGGAAACAAGCTCGTTACCATACAGCCCTCTTATATATATGTGTGTGTGTGAGAGAGAGTGTGTGTGTGCTCAGGTAGACAACCTGTGATGTTAGATGTGCATATTATATTTAAAAGGAGAATTGAAGTAGGTCCAACAATTTAGAATAATAATGCAACATATACTCAGCCATAAAACCGGTGTATGCAAATTATAGAATACATTTAATGTATCACTCATTAAAATATTTAAAAATATAAAAAATTACGGATACATAAATATATAAAAATATAACAGACATACAGACAAATAATACTGATGTAATAAAGATATATTAGTATCTTAAAAGGTATATATTGCAGACATCGTCCGACAAACAGATTAAGATCGTTGTTGAAAAGATATTAAAAAATAAAAGTGTAAATCCCCGCGAAAATCTGAGTAAAGAAATGTTTAAGCATCCAGAAGGAAGATAAAGCTTCCAATGATTAAATGCTGGTACTCCAATTTCAAGAATTAAGTGGTGGTACTCCAACGGCCGTTTCAAGGGTACAGTGATCCATACAAATAAAGGATATTCCTATCCAAATTTTAGAGACTGCCTCTTTCATCAGGGAGAACGTATTCGATAAGGATTCACATTTCATATACTTTCGTAATGAGTAAATGGGTGTTTGGTTTTATAAAGAGCTATACGTGTTAACGGGAAGAAGAAATATTACAGCAAGAAATGTGGGAAGTAAATTTAGAAAATATGGTAGATTATAAGCAAGCAATTATTCACTCAGAGGAAGGCGAGTGGGGATGCGATATTAGGTGGAATATAGTTTAATGATCAATCCACCCAGATTGTTCAAAATGCTTAAATGTTGAATAGTATCTATGGTTACAAAAGTACATAGCATCAAAGAACTTATTCAATAATGTAGAGTTATATCGACGGAGAATGTTTATAGATTTTTTAATACATAATTTACATACATGCTTAATTGTATTATATGGAGGGACTTCTGCTATTATAGACCAAGATAATGAATATTGCATATTCTTTAGCTTAAGTTCGCGCATGTATGTGGCTAGCGTTGTTGTAAATTTATATTTTAAGTTAGTAAAAGAATTCAAATGAGCCCTATAGCGATGCTTAAAACCAAAAGTACTGCCTATGTAAGTAAACCTTTTCCCTATATGTGGCAGGTCTCTACACAGCACTTATAAACTATATTTCTGTGCAGGTAGGATCCAGCAAGTGGGCATGAGTCCGGAATGTGACAATTACATGTTTGTCTTCTTGTTTCAGCATTAATCTTCCTTTCAACTGAAGTCAGAGCACCCTCAACTGGTAGAAGGTGGTCTGGAGTATCATTTTTATTGGAACTCATATGGGGTTTTGAGTTATAAGGGGCAATACAAGGATTTGAGTTGGTAGATTTCTTAAGTCTAAGTTTGGATCTATTAATGGAGACTATAATCGATCCTAAATTACAAACATATAATATATAATTTTTGTATAAAGGAAATTGTAATAATTAACGATCAATTTATTAATATAATTGTTATATAAACGGACAATCTTCGTTAGTGATAATCTTGTTGCTTTTTCAATAACACATAACTTGATGACATAATACAGTAAATCTATACAGCCACGTAATACACAATTATTCCCTCTCTGCATCATGAATTTATTAATAATAATCTTTTCTACTCTGGCAGCATAAGCAAAAATTGAAGTTAGATTCGTACTTATGTGAATGTTATGAAAACATCTGGAGTTATTTTCGACTGGCAAAATTTGTATGCGTGTCTACGAGAGTGTGCATGTGTCTGCAATTGTGTGTGTGTGGGGGGGAGGCGCACGTGCGTGAGTATTATTGTTGTTTGTTATTGTTACTGTTGTTGTTGATGCCGCTAAGCGTACCTTTGGAATAGTTGACATTAGTATTATAGTCTATAAAAATGTCGTTTTTTAAAATATTTCTTTTAACGTGTGTTCTGTTGTAAAATATCCTAGTTTGATTTTATTGTTTTGAGCTTGAGTTTATGAAGTCCTTGGAAGTACGCTCGCCTTCATTAATTTCGTATAG
>NC_069003.1:20891243-20892046 GCF_001194135.2 Octopus bimaculoides
ATATATACATACATAATTTTTTATTGTTGTTGTTATTGTTGTTAGGGTCAGCGACGTTAATGGCGACACCAGAGGCGGTGGTAGGCGATGGTGGTGCTATTGTGAATGTTACTGGTTCCTTTGTACCGTTTTTCTTAATGTTATTCGCGTTAATCTTTGTAGTCTTTTAATGACTTCTTTCTCTCTCTCTCCCACTCTCTCTCCCACTCTCTTTCCCTCTCTCCTCCTCCTTTCCTCTCCCCTTCATCCATTAACCCTTTGTTTTGTTTAATTCTTTTTTTTTGTATTTATTTCATCAAAGTCAAGCTTTTATCCTCCATTTTATACTGTATTTATATTACTACAATATTATAAAACAATAATAATAATGTGCATTATCATACATTATTGTTGTATTTTCGTGCATGTAAACATCTTTGATATTTAATTGTTTTCGTTTAATTGCCTTAACAAACCACACTTGTTGTTGTTGTTGTTGTTGTAATTGTTAAAAGAAACACAAAACGATTAAAGGGATACAAAACGCGCGAGTTTCTAGGTAGTTATGTACGCATATCTGTGTGTGTGCGTGCATACGTCTGTGCATGTATGTGTGCTTATATATGTTTCTGGGTGTGTGTGTGTGTGTGTGTATGCTTGTATGTATTTATACATGCACACTCACACACACACACACACACACACTCATTCA
Source organism: Octopus bimaculoides (assembly GCF_001194135.2). Classification (NCBI taxonomy): domain Eukaryota; kingdom Metazoa; phylum Mollusca; class Cephalopoda; order Octopoda; family Octopodidae; genus Octopus; species Octopus bimaculoides. Next base: position 20,891,935 of record NC_069003.1, read on the forward strand.
CTCACTCACACACACACACACACACTCATTCACACACACACACACACACACACACGTATGAAATAACTTCTTTGTAGGAAGAAGAAATCTTGCAATTTTCTATTTCAGAATT
>NC_069003.1:20892856-20893423 GCF_001194135.2 Octopus bimaculoides
GAGGAGGAGCAGAGGAAGAAGATGGTGATGATGATGATTAAGAAGAAGAAGAACGACAGTGACGATGGCGAAGTGTCAACTGAGATGGAAAAACAGTAAACAGAAGAGTAAATAGCTTTGCGGCTTGAGGGTCTTAATTGGTAACGATCTCTACTTTTTAGCGGGACACACCAAAAACAGACGTTAAGAATAAGTGAATATATAATAAATATGGAAATTTCACTGGATCTCATTTTCTCCCTCTCTGTCTTTCTATCTCTGTGACTCTCGATCTCTGCCTATCTATTTACCGGTATGTCTATCTGTCTATCTTTCTATCTATCTATCTGTCTGTTTGTCTGTATTTCGGTTTGTCTATTTATCTATCTATCTATCTATTTATCTATCTATCTATCTGTCTGTCTGTCTGTTTGTCTATATGTCGGTTTGTTTATCTATCTATCTATCTATCTATCTGTCTGTCTATCTATTTGTGTGTTTACCTATCCATCTATTTATCTATTTGTTTGTCTTTCTGTATGTATTTTGAACCATTCTCTCTCTCTCTCTCTCTCTCTCTCTCTCTCT
>NC_069003.1:20898732-20901232 GCF_001194135.2 Octopus bimaculoides
GTTCACTTTATATCCTTCTGAATATAAACAATAAGTTACAAGTAATATCTAAAATTACCCTTCTTACATAACACTCGTCAGTGTGTGTATGTATATATATATATATATATATATATATATATATATATATATCAGGCATACACGCACAAATACACACACGCACTAACACACGCATGCGCACACTCATATGCACATGCACACAGAAACGTCCCACCGACAGTAGCCGCTCTATCTACTAGAAACAGCAGTCATACTTCCTCCAAGTTACATAGCCTAGTTTTTGAAAAATCCTAAATACGTTTGACAGGGTACACTTGGAATCTAAGTGGGATTATCACGGTTGGAATGTCCTAAATAATAGGTCTGTTTTAGTTGGGGTAGAATCAATGACAACGACGTTAAACAAAAACATGCATGCACACACATACACGCACATTCATACACACACATACATATTATATGTGTGTATGTGTGTGTGTGTATGTGCGTATGTGCGTATGTGTGTGTATGTGTGTATGTGTGTGTGTATATGCGTACGTGTGTGTGTGTGTGTGCGTGCGTGTGTGTGTGTGTGTGTGTGTGTGTGTGTCTGTGTCTGTGTGTGTCTGTGTATAAACGAGGAGCATTCTAGAAGGTTTGAAACTTCTTTAGGAGAGGCAAGTATTGCTGTTCTAGATTATTGTAATTTCAGTATATCATTACTATACATCTAATAAGCTGACCTGCCATTTTTTAAAAATTCCAGATTGAAGGAGCTGGCTGTAACACCACTTTGAACCCACCCTACTAAACACTTGTTACAGTTGATGAGTTTGCAGAATGCATCCAGGACGTGAAGACAATTTGGATGCTCGCTATGCAATAAAGTTTTGTGCTAAACTGGTCAAAGACGCTACAGAAACTTATGAAATGCCCCAGATTGCTTAGGGATTAACTTCTATAAGCCAAAACACACACTTTTCACTGGCACAAGTTGTTTAAGGATGGTAGAGAGGAATTGAGAGACGATGAGAGGTGTGGGAGGGAGAGGGTCGACAAAACATCAGGACTGTTGAGAAAAATCGCAATTTTCCGGATGAAGACCGTTGTGTGTCTATAAAGACAATAAGCATACTGGTTGGAGATCTACTGTTAAGATCCAGAGACCAAGAGACAGAGTAATGAATGGAAACATCCTGGTTCCTCCAGACCCAAGAAGGTCAGGAAAAGCAAGTCAAACAGGAAGCTCATGATGATTCCCTTTTTCGATAACAAGGGCATCATCTATATCCACTGGATTCCCTCTGGACAGACGGTCAACAAAGAACACCTTGTAGAGGTTTTAAGGGAGTTCAAGAAGAGAATTCGTCGATAAAGGCCGCATCTCTTCTATTCGAGTCGGTGGCACCTGCACCAGGACAATGCAGAAGTCCACAATTCCATCCTGGTAACCAAATACTTGACAGAGATGGACATTAAAATAGGTCCTTCACCCTCCTTACAGTCCAGACTTTGCTCTCTGTGACTTTTGGTTGTTCCCCAAACTGAAGGAGAATCTCAGGAATTGTTGTTTTCGAGAAATTAAGACAAAGGAGACTATAAGGGACCTGAACGCCTTCACTTTCCATGGGGTCTTCACGAAGTGGCTGGAGCGCTACAAGTGCGTTGAACTACCTTTTCCGATAATCGTTTATCTTTTATCTTTTACGTGGTCCAGTCATTAGATTGCGGCCATGCTGGGGCACCACCTTGAAGAATTTTAGTCGCAGAAGTCGATCCCAGTGATTATTTTTCTTTTTAAGTCTGGTTCTTTTTCTATCGGAATCTTTTGCAGAACTTCTAAGTTACGGGGGCATAAACATACCAATATCAGTAGTAAAGTAGCAAGGGATGTGCACACACACACACACACACACACATACACACTCACACACACACACACATACGACAGACTTCTTTCAGTTTCCGTCTACCAAATCCACTCATAAGGTTTAGGTTGGCCCGAGGCTATGATAGAAGACACTTGCCCAGGGTGTCACACTGTAGGACTAAATCCGGAATCATTTGGTTGGAATGCTAACTTCTTTACACAGATTTAGTTTTTCTTACCAATTACAGAAATCATAACAATTGCTTGGACAAATTCAGAATAAAGAAATGACGAACCTTTAAAGACTGAAATTTTTGTAATTTTTAGTCATCAGATGTAGCCATTCGCGACATCCAATCCAGCAGAGTTCGAGTTTAGGAATATGGTATTAGGTAAGAGTTAAGGCTTGGATTAAAGTGTTGGGTTTAGGGTTCTATAATGAAATTCTCAAATAGGTCCAAAGAGCTGATGGATTTACCAGAGTCAAATGGATTTAGACTTGCAGTAACAATCATCAGCAACACCAGAATCTTCACCACCACCACCACCGCCGCCGACGCAGCCACCACCGACAGCACAACTACCACTACCGACATGAACACCACCACCAAAACCACAATAGCTATCATCAGCAACATCGCTATCATAACT
>NC_069003.1:20902730-20903411 GCF_001194135.2 Octopus bimaculoides
TATATGAGAGAGAGAGAGAGAGAGACGCAAGAGTGGCTGCATGGTAAGAAGCTTTCTTCCCAACCACATGGTTCCGGGTTCAGTCCCACTGCATGTCACCTTGGGCAAGTGTCTTCTACTATAGCCTCGCGCTATATATACAGGGCTTGGACAAAATAATGGAAACACCTCAAAATTTCAAACAATTTATTTTAATATAGGGTAGGACCACCTTTGACAGTAATTACAGCTTGAATTCTATGAGGTATGGACTCTTACAAAGTTTGAATTGTTTAAGGAATTTTTTGTTCATTCTTCAGCTAAAACAGTCTCCAGTTCTTGTAGTGATGATGGTGCAGGATATCGACCACTTGTTCTCCTAAAATGCACCATAAATGTTCAATAATATTGAGATTTGGAGACTGTGGTGGCCAGATAAGATGTTCAACTTCACTAGAATGTTCCTCTTGCCATTCAGTAACAACTTTAGCTGTGTGAATTGGTGCATTATCATCTTGAAAGATTGTGTTTCCCTCCGGAAACAGTTCCGCAACCATAGGATGAATTTGATCAGATAAAATGCTTAAATAGTCTTGACTATTAATTCTGCCATGAAGGGAAACCATTGGGCTGGCGGATTTCCAAGATATGGCCCTCCAGATCATCACAGATCCTCTTCCCTGTTTAACAGTTGGAAGAAGG
>NC_069003.1:20903458-20905703 GCF_001194135.2 Octopus bimaculoides
CACACATATACTCAGCCGGTGATCGGAAATAAGGTAAAAGATGTCTCGTCCGAGAAAATAACATTCTTTCACTGCTCTAGGGACCAATTCTATAGGTTTTTACTCCAATCTAAACGCTTTGCAACGTTTGTTTTGAAAGTAGTGATTTTCTGATTCCAGCCCTCCCGTAAAATCCAGCTTTGTGCAGCTCCCGGCGAACAGTTTTTTCCCTCTTTCTCAAAGGCTGTCATTACTTTCGAGACAGTACTTCTTGATACAGCAAACATTTCGGCTGTTTTCATTACTTTAGCACCTGCCATACGAGCACCAAGAATTTGACCTCTTTGAAAGCCCGATAGATCTGTCATTTTAATGAAGTTTAATTACCTTTTCTGATGGTATCTGAAACGAAACAGCAATTTTAGCAAAACATATTAAGCAATATCAATAATAAATCCAAAAAACATAAAAACAAACAAACTTTTGACGGTTTTACAGATATTTCAAAATTATGGTGCTATGATGCTAGGTGCTTCCATCATTTTGTCCAACCCCGGCTCGTGTATAGGCACTGCGGAACCGCAGCACCCCCTATTTCCCCTCGATATCATTGATAACATTCAATATAATGAGTCCTCTTTTCTTTAATTCTTCCTTTATTTTTCTACATAATATAATCCTTAAGCTTATGTTTATGGAAAAAGTACAAAAATCCTTGTATAGAAATGTGCGCTTCGCAGTGACAGTGTTTGGTTGCTGTGCGCATGTTCGGAAAATTTGTGAGGAACCCATTGACCCAATTTCTTGATTTTTCCAATGACACACAGTTGTCGATGAATGGTTGAATGACCAAATCCAAGCTTCTCCGCTAGTTCAACAGTTACGATGCTATTTTGTTCCACCAGGGTTTGCAGGACATCCTCATCGAGCTCTACAGATCTTCCAGGATGAGGCTCGTCTTCTAGGCTTTAGTTTCCGGCTCAGAATTTCTGGAACCACCGTTGACACTGGCTTGCGCTTATTGTCCGGCCCCCATATACTGCATTAATATTCCTCGCCTTTTCCGTTGCGTTGCTGCCTTTATTGAACTCATAAAGCAAAATATGTCGAATATGCTCCTTTGTCACTTCTATTATACCTTTGTAAAAAATAACTGTTAAAATAGAACTGCACTCTTCAAAACTTGCACTAAGAATAAGGACAGGGTAAAATTACCATCTGCTTTTATAGTAAGTTGCTGCAGGTAGTTTATCCCGTCCCTCTCCGACTTTTAGTTCATGCAATTGAAAAAAAAAGCGCATTATTTATGGGATGACCCAATATGTATGTATGTGTGTATGTATTCTTTTATTTGTTTCAGCCGTTTCATGGCCATGCTGGAGCACCACCTTTAAACGAACAAATCGACCCCAGAACATTTTCTTTGTAAGTCTAGTACTTATTCTATCGGGTTCTTTTCGCCGAATCGCTAGGTTACGGGGACGTAAACACACCAACATCGGTTGTCAAGTGATGGTGAGGGCACAAACACAGACACAGACACAGAAACACACACACACATACACACACACACACACACACACACACAAACACATATATATACGACGGGCTTATTTCAGTTTCCGTCTACCAAATCCACTCACAAGACTTTGGTCGGCCCGAGTATATAATAGAAGACACTTGCCCAAAGTGCCACGCAGTGGGACTGAACCCCAAACCATGTGGTTGGTAAGCAAGCTACTTACCACACAGTCACTCCTGCGCCTGTATATACATATACAGGTACTGGGCAAAATAGTGGAAACACCTAGCATCATAGCATCATAATTTTGAAATATCTATAAAACCGTCAAAAGCTTGTTATTTCTATGTTTTTTGATTTATTATTAGTGTTCCCTAATATGTTTTGCTAAAATTGCTGTTTCTTTTCAGATATCATCAAAAAAAGGTAATTAAAATTCATTAAAATGACAGATCTATCGGACTTTCAGAGAGGTCAAATTATTGGTGCTCGTATGGCAGGCGCTAGCGTAATGAAAACAACCAAAATGTTTGGTGTATCAAGAAGTACTGTCTCAAAAATACTGACAGCCTTTGAGAAAGAGGCAAAAACATCTTCGTCAAGACAAAACTCCTGAAGAAAACCAAAACTTTCGATAGGGACCATCGAACTTTTACTCGAATTGTTAGAAAGGATCACAAAAGTGCAGCTCCCAAAATTACTGCAGAGCTTAATGACCACCTCAAGAACTCAGTTTCCACAAAA
>NC_069003.1:20906516-20909991 GCF_001194135.2 Octopus bimaculoides
TATATATATATATGTATGTATGTATGTATGTATACATCTAAATGTGTATGGTGATTGCTTCACCTTTGTAGACGGCCGCCGTCTCCCCATGTACCACCATCAGCCGTCATCAGCTCCAAACGTCCGTTCATGCCCCCTTAGCTGGCTTTTAAGTGCAGCATTAGATTTGCACGGTCTGCAGCAAACGCAACAGACAAAAGATGTGCCCTCTATTGGATTTATTGAGTGAATTTGTGGGACGTCGTCCTTATGTACCCTCATATGCCTTTTAAGACTAGGTATTGATTTGCAGATCTCTTTGCACACCGCACATGTTGTCTCAACTAGCAGTGGAGGGACAGAGCTGCATACAATTGGCTTTTTATGTGATTTTAAATGAGTGATGTACTCAAATTTGGAGAGCAGTAAACAACCACACACACCTCACAAATCCAGCTCACTATGTTCTTTTTGATGTTCATACTGTAGCCTTTTCGAAGCTGGCATTTAAGTTTTTCATAATCAAGACGTCTCTCTTCAAACATTCTGCAGCCTTCCTTCACACATCCTCTCCATTTGCTCCTCTTTAAAGCAAAGCAGTTCCCAGTTCCAATCTTCAATCTGAAGATCTTTAAGGTTGTTTTTTTTATGCACTCTTTATATCTTTTTCTTGGTTTGTGCTGAGGGCCTTTCCCAGCGTGCAATTGACTGTAAAATAGTTGTTTTGGGAGTCTTTCCTCATTCATGCGCACAACATGGCCTACCCAACGCATTTGAGAGGATATGATGGTAGATTCAATGCTCGTGCAGCCAGCATCTATAAGGATTTGTGTGTCAGGTATTTTCTGTTGTCATTTGATGTTTAAGATTCTTCTTAAATACTTTTGGTTAAAGTGCTCAAGCAAATTTAGGTTCTTACGATGTACTGTCCACGTTTCCGAAGAGTACAACAGAGCACTTAGAATACAGGACTAGGTCTTTATATTGATGCCATGATGTGCCCACACTCTCTTTTCGAGTTTACCAAAGGCTACAGAAGCCTTCTGAATATGCAGGTGTATTTCTGCATCAAGTGAACCATCTCTTGATAATGTACTACTCAGGTAAACAAAAGTGTCAATTACACCCGACCTAGTTCCATGCATCATTATATTTGACTCGGTGTATGCTTCTCCTAGTGATGGAGTGAACATTACCTTGGTCTTTTTTTAATTAATTTCCATGCTGAAGGCATTACAAGATGCTGCAAAACAATCCATGATGTGTTGCATGTCATCTTGAGAGTGAGCCAAAAAGTTAACATCGTCTGCTTACAAGAGTTCTCTAATTTGAAATTGAACCTTCTTAGGTCAAAGAACCTTCCTGTAGTTCTAATTTGCAATAGAATGCCCTTGCACAGTCCTGGAATGTATGAGTCAGCATCACAGCAAAAAATATTGAGAACAGTGTGAGAGCCAGGATATCTCCCTGCTTCACGCCATTATCAACTGCGATTTCATTGGACAATTTTCCATTCAAGACAGCCCGAACATTCATACTTCTGTGCAGACGAGCGAAATTATCAATAAACTTTGGTGGGCACCCTATTTTCCCTAATATTCTCTGTTCACTGTATGAAAGGCCTTTGTCAGATCAACAAAGTCCTGATACAGAGGAACCCGCTGCTCAATATATTTCTTCTGAATCTGTCTTGCTGAGAAGATCATATCAATCGTCCCTCAGCCAGATCTAAAGCTTCTTTGTGATTCAGGGATTACTGTAGGACAAATGTCCTCCATCAATCTGTTCAACAATAATCTAGCAAGAACTTTGCCCACAGATTCCAACAGTGATGCCCGGGTAATGATCGCAGATTCCTTTATATCCCTTGCCTTTAAACAAGGTCACCAAGATACCATCTATCGAACCTTAGGGTATAGGAGCTCCATCCCAACACTCTGTGATGAGATGAAGTATTGTTTGTGCTATGTTCTTATTACCAACCTTCAGCAGTTCCACAGGAATGCCATCTGATTCAGGTGCCTTACTTGTGTTTAATTGGTTGATGGCCATTTTAACCTCATTATAATTTGGTAATCGATCCATTTTGAAATTTACAACACATTGGGTGATGCCATCTAGCACCTCATGATCAACTCATGATGGATTATCAAATAAATCAGAGAAATGTTCTTGCCAACGTTTAAGGATTTTCTCTGACACCTTGATGACGGCAGTATTGTCTTTGGACCTAATGGGAACAATAGACAAAGTTGTTGGATCATATACTACACGCAAAAGACCATAGAACAATTTAAAATCCTTTGCGTTATAAGCATTTTGAATATCTTCAGAGATCTTCAACCACCACTTATTTTTAAGCTTTCTCAGCTCACGTTGTAAGGTGGCTTTATATTCTTTATATGTCTTTTTAATAGCAGTTAAATTCGTAAGGCACTCTTCCGGAAGCTTTTCATGGAGAGCATGTCTTTTCTTTAAAAGTTGGCTGATAATTAGATTATTATCATCAAACCAAGGTCTATGTTTTTTTCTTTTTTTTTTGCTCTGAATCCAAGTTCTTCTGCTCCTACTGTGTACAATTGATCCCTGAAGTTTATCCACGTTCCATCGAAGTCACTATCATTCAAACGTTTATTCGAAGCCTCAAGTATACCTTGCTGTTTTAACTTTCCAACATCAATACACTTCACAGTTTTGATCCCACACATACGAGAATTTTTCCAAATAAGTAACTTAAATTTCCCCCGAGCCATCTTATTGTCTGTGTTGCATTCTGCACTACGCATGACACGCACATTGCAGGCATCATTCAGATCGCATCTCCGGGTTACTATGAAATTTATCATGTAGCCATCTTTTGACTTTGGGTGTATCCAGGTAATTTTATGCTTCTTCTTTTGGCGGAAGAATGTGTTGCAAATTGTTAGGTTCAGCTCTGAACAGAGCTCAAGCAGCTTCAGACCATTGGCATTCATCTTACCGATGCCGTAATGACCTAGTGCACCCAATGTCTCATGGTCTCTGCCAAATTGAGCATTAAAATCACCAAGGATTTGCGTTCCCTCTCTCAAGATCCCAAGTTCAGCCATACATTGCTCCGGATGGGTTGGTATGTATCCTGTTGTTATGTATGAATGTATGTGTGTATGTATTTAAGGACTGTGTCAAGTCCTCATTAAAGGCATGTGGTATGCAGGACACTGACTGAGAGAACAAGGTTAAGGAGGGAATCGACACTTTTGAGAGAGCACGTAACCAGCATTAAGAACTTAAGCGAGCTGCGCGAAAGCGCACGGCTCGTATAGTGAATGGGGAAAGCTTGGTCTGCAATGTTTGCAGTCGTGTATGCTTGTCAAGAGCAGGGCTCATTAACCACCAACGGAGCCGAAAATGCAAAATATAAGTTAGTCCTAGAGCGCACAATGTTCCTGAAGGTCGTCAGTGGTCTTCCTCGATCACGAGTGGACGGCCATCATCATGTATGTATGTATGTATG
>NC_069003.1:20911456-20912025 GCF_001194135.2 Octopus bimaculoides
TATATATATATATATATATATATATATATATATATATACATATATATATATACACACACATATATATGAATACATCTGCTTATACATACATACATACATACATACATATATATATATGCATATATATATACATATATATATATATATATATAATACAAAGAATAAGTATGCATATATATACATATACATATATGTATATATGTGTGTGTGTGTGTGTGTGTGTGTGTGTGTACAAGAAATCACACACACACATACGTATACATATATGTATGTGTGTCTGTATGCGTACCACTACTCCCACCCTACCACGACTCTAACCCATGCCACACTTGCGCACCCCTTAATCAGCTGGGTGCCGCGTCGGGTCCGGATTAATATCTGTCTGCTTACGTGTGTGTGTGCCTGTCTGCCTGTCTGTGTTCTCTTGTATTGTGCAAACAATCAGCTGGTTGATGTAACAGACTCAACGCTGCTTGTTTTGCTGTTGATGTGTGTATGTGTATACCCTATCAACACGCACACACTCAAACACACACACACACACACACACACACACACACACACACACA
>NC_069003.1:20914170-20915981 GCF_001194135.2 Octopus bimaculoides
TATATAAAAGAAATAACTGAAATTCAGTCTTTCCAGTATTCCATAAGTAAATGCCCAGAGCAGTCTTTATAGAAACCACCTAATAAGTAAATAATTAAGTACATGAATGAATATTAAACTGATTCTATGTAATCTTTCCTTTTTAATGTTGAAACTTGATATATAGTCATATTTTATCTACTTTGGTTATGATATCATTTTTGATAGTCTTAAATTTTATCTGTATGTAACATAACAATATTGTTTATAAACAATCACCCATAGTACCCCATGAAAAAATTTTCTCTGTATTAACATTACAGGTTTTATTAGCATCTTGCCCCTTTAACTGATAATTAACATCTTGATTTGGGGTCTTCCCTACCCAGCCCCCTTTATAGACAGATACCTTATACCCAATTTACTACTCCTAAAATCTTGACAATATTTATGACCATACCTAGCCATGAGCTGTCAACTCATTCTTGCCCTTCATTGTAAAAGGACACAGTCCTCTAATCCTAGATTTAGTAGTTGATAAAAAGACTAATAAATTAAAAATGAACCACAATACTTTACAAGCTATGACACCAGTAAGCTTCATGCATTTCCTCGAAGTGTAGTTTATTCTTAGCTCCAAAAGCAACAACATGGATTTCTTCCTTCTTCGTGCTCTGTTAAAGTATTTGAGTAAAAATATATTAACATGTCCCACTGATTAAATTCTATTTATTTATTTGTGCAGCTGATGATAGCCCTGCATTTAAATTGATGTAATGATTGCATTGTTCAATTAAATGTATGTACATACATAATACATTACATACATACGACGTATGTATGTATAACTTTGCCTTTCTCTCCTACCGCCTATTTTTTCCTCTACTTTGCCCAAACTTTTTCCTTTTTTCTGATGATGGACTATCGTCCAAACCGTCAAAGACGTTTTTCTTCCTTTTAAGCGTTAAATTGATAACATCTTTGTTAAAACTTATCCCTCTTTCGTCTTCCGTTTTTGTTTTTTTTACCAGTATATGTTGAGTGTGGGTGGTGCAACAGATTTGTTTCTATATCGTTAAATTAACAGGATGAGCCTTACTCCTCACTTAAAATCTATCTTTATATCATTAAATGACTTAAACTACTGCAATCTAAAACTATATGAAATAAACTAACCAAGAACCTTAAAATAACAGAATCTAAAACTAAAATACGTCAGCAGACAAACACTACAACCAAATATCAAAATCCAAACCAAAATCTTATCAACATAGAAGCAGTCATACCCCGAAATATATAGTTGCCATTCAGTCTGATAACCTTAGAAACATTACTAACACAAGAATGCACTTAATAAAACTGGAAAATGCTCTCCTCAGCTACCGAATAGACGTCAATGTGATTTCGTACTTATAGGCAGGAAACCACTTTTGTCGGTGCCAATCAAATCTTAGAAACATAATCTCACGCTACTTAGAAATATGTTAGGGAATATAGTAATAGTTTGCACCCAGATCTTGACTAAAGACTTATCCATCTATAACCCGCTTACATTGTAGCACCAATTTACCAAGTTCCAGTAAATTGGTGTGTGTGTGTGTGTGTGTGTGTGTGTGTGTGTGTGTGTGTGTGCGTGCGTGCGTGCGTTCCGAAGCTTTTATTCTCTTTAATGCTGCCATGTGCATCAGATGATTTACACAATGTGGAGAATATACCAGCAGCATTGCCCAAAATTACCCGAACAACTTCAACGTCATGTTTACAATTCGTCCAAGTTTAGGGCCCCTAAACAAATCAGGCTCACAACACATAATCGCATAACGACAATTATT
>NC_069003.1:20917196-20918959 GCF_001194135.2 Octopus bimaculoides
ATATATATATACCTGTACACATGTACGCACATATATACACGCATATATATATATATATATACAAACACAAGATATATGTGTGTGTGTGTGTGTGTGTGTGTGTGTGTGTGTGTGTGTGTTTATGTATGTATGTATGTATGTATGCATGTATATATGCATCAAGGTTTCGTTCTCATTATTGTACGTCTAATCTTTGTGTGTTGAGGTTGCCCACGTGTCCAATAATAAAATCCTTATTACCATCGCCATTGTTATTATTATTATTATTATTATTATTATTATTATTATTATTATTATTATTATTATTATTACTATTATTATTACTATTATTATTGTTATTTTTATTATTATTATTATAGATCAATAATCAACGATAATATCAAAAGAAATACGAGTTTAACCACTTCTATCGATTATTGTACGGTGGTCGAAAAGTCAGAATGAGCTCTCCCAGATCTCCACCCCTCTCCTCTCCTCTTTTCTTCTTCTTCTTCTTCTTCTTCTTCTTCTTCTTCTTCTTCTTCTTCTTCTTCTTCTTCTTCTTCTTCTTCTTCTTCTTCTTCTTCTTCTTCTTCTTCTTCTTCTTCATCCTCCTTTTCAATATCATCAGCATCACCATCAGCATTGTTGTCTGATAGTTACCGTCAACTTTATCGTTATAATATGCATTGTTATAAATTATGCATGCATATATATATGGGTGTCTATCAGTCTGTATACATATATGTATATACACGTCTATATATGTATGTACGTATGCATATATATATATATATATATATATATATATATATATATATATATGCACACACAGATACGCAGAGGTTATATAACTATGTCTATAGGCATAAGTGTATATGTAACCAATGAATATATAAATATATGTGAGTATGTATGTTTATGTATGTATATATATATATGTGTGTGTGTGTGCCTGTGTGTCTGTGTGAATGTGTATATATATATATATATATGTATATATATATATGCATAACTACATGTAGATAGTATATTTATGCGGATGTATTTGTATGTGTATATGAAAAGGTATATGTAGGTATGTATGAATGTATGTATATATGTATGTATATCTATCTATCTATCTATCTATCTATATATATATATATATATATATATATATATATATATATATATATCGTGTATATAGAAACATGCATGCATGCATACACACATGCACACACATTCATACATACATATATATGCACACAAACACACACATACATACATACTTACATGCGTTTGCGTATGCGTATGCATACACACATAAATACATACAATTATGGACGGTATGAATTCAATAATGACGAACAGCGCTGTACTAAAACCCTGCACACTACAGATGGTCACCGTCTCTATACAATCAAGCTATCATTTCCTTTTTTAAAACATATGAAAGCCATAAACTGCCTTTTACTTTCAACCTAGCTGCTTACTACATTGTCTCTAGCTGACTGGCTTGCAGGCTGGCTGACTGGCAGACAGGCCGGTTCACTGCCTGCCTATCTGGCTTTCAAGCTTTCAGGCTTTTGATTTTGTCGTTTTGTTTTGTCTCTCCTATATTTTTTCATCTCTCTCTTATGTAATATATTTTAGAGAAAAACTAGAACAAAATAATGATAATAATAATAATAATAATAATAATAATAATAATAATAATAATAATAATAATAATAATAATAATAATAATTAATTCGTTTTATTGGCCACAAGGGCTAATATCAATTAAAAACATATAAGGACAA
>NC_069003.1:20922742-20925124 GCF_001194135.2 Octopus bimaculoides
TGCTGTGAAAACAACATCCATTCATGAATTTATTAATTTTTTTTTTTAAATACATATTTTACCTGTGAATTTGCGTGTGTAAACTGGGAATGCATTGAATGCGCTTCTCTGCCCTAGGTGTACGGAAAACACTCGGCGAGAAATGGAAGAAAATTTGAAGAAAAAAGAACAACATAATAATAATAATAATAATAATAATAATAATAATAATAATAATGTTTCAAATTTGGGTACAAGGTCAACATGTTCGAGGGAGGTGCTAAGTTGATTCCATTGACCCCAGTGCTCAACTGGTTCATACTTTATTGATCCCGAAAGGATGTAAAGCAAAGTCGACCCTGGCGACATTTGAACTCAGAACATAAATGCAGCTAAGCATTTTGCCCGGCGTGCTAACCATTCTGCCAGCTCGCTGCCTTAGATAATAGCGATGGCCTCTCCCGTCGATTTCGACGTATGAGTCTTTGAAGAATATTTAGAAGGAGGAAAAAGTGAGAAAAAGAGAAAACAACTTTTAAAAATAAAAGGACAGAAGCTGCATCTAACTGCGATGGATGCGCGATTGCTCGCGATTGCTATGAAGTCACAATGGGGATTTTGACTTTGACTGGACAAATGTGTTTGTTGATCGCAGGATATAATTCTTTTATTGTTCTGTTTCTTCATCTTAAATTGTTTTGTTGCATCATGACACATTTTACGCCATGGAGATCGATCTAAGCGATGACTTTCCCAAGATGTCAAGTTAAGCTGTAGACTTTAGTGAGTGCTTCAACTTATCATTCTACCTAAAGACAGGCCTTCCTTTACAGCAGTATCCCTCTACTTGTTGGCCATACAAAAGAAGTTTTGGAATGTGGCCATCTTTCATTCCAACTTGTCCTACCCATCTGCACTGAATTCTCATCGGCACACTTTGGATACTGGGGGAATCACATTTTCCTCAAATTTTGACATTTGTTATCTTATCTTGACATTTTATGCTGCAGATATTGCGCAGACAGCACATGTGAAAGGCTTCAAGTTACTTTATATGTCTGTAGTAGGAAGTCCATACTTCTAGTCTGTACAAAAGTGTGCTCAAAATACAAGATTTATATACACTTATTTTAACTGTGTTCATCCTACAGACGATGGGAAAGTTTTCCAAAAGCATTTGTAGCCTTAGATAGTCTAACATTGATTTCGTCATCAAGAGTACTCTTAAAATTTACTATACTTCCAAGATATTTAAATGACCAGACCCATTTCAGTGACCTGTTGTCAATCATCATGCTTGAATCTTGAGTGTGTTCTACTCCAGGCGTTTGTTGGGAAAAAAACTTCAGTCTTCTTGATGCCGATAGTCAGCAAACTGCAATAATAATAATAATAATAATAATAATAATAATAATAATAATAATAATAATAATAATAACAATAATAAGCAGTATGTATATGCTTTGTCTTGGTATAAAAAAGATGGGCTACAGCAAATATCTGCTCAATACCACAGATTTGCTTGTCACTTGACCGTAACCAGTTGAGCATGTCCCCTAGTGGTTGACGATATGTGCATCTCTGATCACGAGCAGAAGAAGTGGGGAAGCAATTCAGTGAAGTATAACATCTATGAAACTTCTTACACCCAGAAATGCAGACTCTGTAGAAAGTTCGAGGAAAATGTGACCCACTTGGTAAGTGGCTGTGAGAGCCTTGCACAAAAAGAATACAAGCGCCACCTGGGTAAAATGTGTGCGCATCTTCATTGGCTCTGATGCCGTAAATACCAATATGAAGTAACAGAGAACTGGTATGAGCATGTACCAGGTAAAGTTATGCAGGAGGATGGAAAAGTAACGATATTATGATTTTCAGACGGATCGTGTAATCGAACACCGTCAGCCGGATATTGTCATATTGAGTAAGAGAGACAAATACTGTCAGATCTTTGATGTAGCCATTCCAAATGACATGAATGTTGTGAGTAAAGAGGTTGAAAAAATCACAAAGTACTCCAGGTAGAGATTATGATTATGATTATGAAAAAAAAATTGTAAAATTTCAATTTTTCAATAAAAAAAAAATAATGATAAATAAACACCCCCTTCCCTCCCACTAAAATAGCATACATAAAAAGTAGCTAAACGGAAAACACATGCTAGAAACGACTGGCTAAAATTACCAAAATTGTCGAACTTTAATTACTAAGCGGTCTTTATTTATTGATTTATAGCGGAAATCACTTTCACGTCCTTAATTACACTGAATATGAAATCAGTTCGGACAGAAAATTGACGCTGGCAGCCAAACAGAAAAGATCCGTTTGCTTCCCAACCACATGGTTCCAGGTTCAGTCCATTGTGGTTGGAAAACAAACATATATATATATATATATATATA
>NC_069003.1:20925682-20926728 GCF_001194135.2 Octopus bimaculoides
AAATATATATATATATATATATATATATTGTGTTATGCTAAATAGCGGTGTACGATACCAGAATCTTCAACTCGAATCAAACATAACAAACTACTTCAAATCGTTGTTAGAGTATCCACATACGTCGAGTCTGAACGGGCTACTCTGTACTGGCTTCGATTGGTATATGTTGTAATAATGAATTCAATGCTCAATGTGATGCTTTGAAATCATTTTATACGTAGGTTTCAGGTCTGCGTAATATTCAATAGGAAAACCACTCATCAGGTGAGACTTTCCTCAGTTAAAGCATAACAAAATACGAAGCAGTTGATGGAATTATTTCAATATATATGGTCAGAGCAGTATAAGTCGGCTACTAAGTTAGGAGGATAAATACGTGTATAAAGGAGACGAAGAAGGAGATCAAAGAGAGTGAGGAGGAGAGAGAAAAGGAGAGAGAGAAAAGAAGAGAAGGATCTATAAAGGGAGGCAGTAAGGAATAGATAGAAAGGAAGATGTACGAGTGAATAGTTTTCTCTTCTCTTCTAGGCACAAGGCCGAAAATTTTGGGAGAGGGGGCCAATCGATTAGATTGACCCCAGTACGCAAGTGGTACTTAATTTATCGACCACGAAGAAATGAAAGGCAAAGTCGACCTCGGCGGAATTTGAACTCAGAACGTAAAGAGAGACGAAATACCGCTAAGCATTTCGCCCAGCGTGCTAACGTTTCTTATTTCTTTACTGCCCACAAGGGGCACAAACAAGGACAG
The DNA here is from genome assembly GCF_001194135.2 of Octopus bimaculoides. Taxonomy (NCBI): domain Eukaryota; kingdom Metazoa; phylum Mollusca; class Cephalopoda; order Octopoda; family Octopodidae; genus Octopus; species Octopus bimaculoides. Next base: position 20,926,437 of record NC_069003.1, read on the forward strand.
ACAAACGGATTAAGTCGATTAGATTGACCCCAGTGTGTAACTGGTACTTATTTAATCGACCCCGAAAGGATGAAAGGCAGAGTCGACCTCGGCGGAATTTGAACTCAGAACGTAGCGGCAGACGAAATACCTATTTCTTTACTGCCCACAAGGGGCTACACACAGAGGGGACAAACAAGGACAGACAAACGGATTAAGTCGATTATATCGACCTCAGTGCGTAACTGGTACTTAATTTATCGACCCCGAAAGGATGAAGGGCAAAGTCGACCTCGGCGGAATTTGAACTCAG
>NC_069003.1:20927465-20927919 GCF_001194135.2 Octopus bimaculoides
TATATATATATCCAAAGTTACCTGCTATATTGGTAACGATTACATAGTTTACTTTGAAAAATTATATATATATATGTGTGTGTGTGTGTGTGTGTTTATACGTATATATATACAGAAATACACACGTACACACACTCATTTGTGTGGTGGGGGTGGGGGGTGTACGTGTGTGTGTGTGTGTGTGCGAAATGAAAGAAGTAATTTGAGCAAAAGAGAACTCGATACAAGACTGTAGAAACTTACATCTGTCTTCAGCACGTGGATTATTATTGTTGCACCAATAATATTACAAGTGTTAGTTTCACTGCTTCCGGTTTCTCAACCATCAACATGAATGGCAATATTTAAATTATTGCCCAAGGATCCGGAAACCAAACGACAGATGATCCATCTATTGATTATTGTATATACATATATATATATATATATATATATATATATATATATATATATA
>NC_069003.1:20928078-20930278 GCF_001194135.2 Octopus bimaculoides
TGACGGATATTTGTCCTCATCTTGTTTGTTGTTAACACAACGTTTCGGCTGATATACTCTCCAGCCTTCGTCAGGTGTCTTGGAGAAATTTTGAACCTGGGTTCTCATTCCTAACGATGTTACTATTATTATATTATTATTATTATTATTATTACTATTATTAATCAGGTCGCTGCCGTAGCGCGGGCTACTAACCCCAAGATTCCGAGTTCGATTCACGGCAGCGACCTGATTAATAATAGTAATAATAATAATAATAATAATATGATAATAGTAACGTCGTTAGGAATGAGAACCCAGGTTCGAAATTTCACCCAAGACACCTGACGAAGGCTGGAGGGTATATCAGCCGAAACGTTGTGTTAACAACAAACAAGATGAGGACAAATATCCGTCAAATGTAAATAATGTAAATAATGTAAATAATTCCTCATCTCTTAAATATAGAACTGTAATATATATATATGACTATATGCATGTGCATATGTATGTGCATGTGTGTGTGTGCATGTGTGTGTGGTACGTATATAAATATATATAGAGAGAAAGATAGATAGATAGACAGAGACAAAGAGGTAGGTAGGTGTAAGATTAAGCACCGTAACGTTTGTAGGTAGGTATATATATATATATATATATATATTATTATGATTGACCGTTGACTGAACACTATTCAATTTTTTTTCTCCGTGTTTTTCTCCTTGTCTCCGTATTCTTTCTGTTGAAGAGCGTAGCTCGAAACGTCAAAGACTTTCCGTATTCCCGAGCGTCATACTAATACATTCTTTTGTTATTTACACCACCTGTCCTCGTCTGTTGTTGTTTTTTCGTATATTCTCCCATATATATATATATATATACATATAACACGCTCGTGCACAATCAGTGTGCACCAAAGTGTTAAATCTACATATGCACCCACTTTTCTTTCAATCACCGATAGTTAGTGTACTTAAATTAATTTCTTTTCTTTCTCTCTCTCTCTTTCTCTCTCTCTCTCTCTCTCTCTCTCTCTTTCTCTCTCCTTCTCTCTCCCTCTCTCTTTCTCTCATTTTGTCTTTATATACACGCATATATATATATGTGCATATATGTGTGTGTGTATGTACATACATACACACAAGAATATAGACAGACAGACAGACAGACAGACAGACAGACAGACAGACAGACAGACAGACAGACATGTAGGTAGGTAGGTAGGTAGGTAGATAGGTAGGTAGAAGGAGAGAAAGAATATTGATCTATCATAAAATCTAACAATCCCCGTTTGGACGCCAATATACTGTAAATGATAGAAAAAAGAGATTGTGGTTAACCACTGATGAGTGTAGAGGTGCATGTTGAGGGTGGGTGAGTGGAGGCTGTTAATTGTAGCGATGGAAGGGACGTGGTGGTTTAGAGGAGAAACGGGTGGTGAGTAAGAAGTAGAGAGGCGGTGTAGACGGGTGTAGACGGGTGTAGACGAGTGTAGACAGACGTGAGGTGGTGGGTAATGTGGAAACAGATGTAGGGTGGGGTTTGTGCTGTGTAGATAGATGTGGTGTGGTGTGTTCTGTGCAGACAGATGTGTGGTTATGTGCAGAACCCCCATGTGGTTTGGGCATAAAGAACATTTGCCTCGGAGTCACCATGTATCTTGGGGCCCAATGTTAATCTATGTCTGCTGTGATTTCTTGTCAATCAGTAAGTCTTGATGGCCCTAGGACTTTGATCTGGACGAGAACCTATAACGCTGTTATAGCGGAGCTTATGATGCGCGCTTTGTAGTGAGATAAATCGTTGTATGTGTTGTGTACAGTGCTGGATCAATGCGTTGGCTTTATAAGCTGCTGTCCTGGGCCCTCCGTCAGTTGGAGGAACTCGAAGGACTAAGGGAATAATTACTGAAAATATCACTGATGATCTAACAGTACTTGTAACCTAGGGGCTTATATCTTACTCCGTCTCTGGCTGTATCGGAGCGTATCTGGGCAATAACCTCCCGAGAACAATTACCCCCATAGGACAATTTCCCCCGACGGCAACTACCCCCTAAGACAATTACTCCTCTTGGATAATTACTCCCTCTCCAATATATTAAGAAATTTTAAATCATCATGTGTTGTCTTCATGGGTAATTGTCCTTAGCGGGTTATTGTCCATGGGGGATAAATGTCCTCAACTCGTATCGGAGTGCTCTGATAGATGCAGTGGTATA
>NC_069003.1:20930519-20934667 GCF_001194135.2 Octopus bimaculoides
TGTGTGTGTGTGTGTGTGTGTGTATCAGGCGCCAGAAACCCATAGCACGCGTGCCGTGTGTGGCACGCGGACCAATTCGTAATGGCACGCTTACCTCTTGGCAAAAAACGTAATTTTTTGTTTATATCTATGCTTCAGAAAGCGACATCATAATAATTAAATTACATCGTTACATGTCTTTTTTTATGATCCATCTATTCTAACCTAAACTATCTGAAGTTAGCTGTATTTGGTAGCATTACATTTCCTTAAAAATATATAGTACTACTGAACACAAATAATTTTGACGATACCAAATTATAAATGTTAGCACAATTAACTTTTTGTTTGTAAGCTGACGCTGAAAGCATTTATATGTACTTTATTATTTAAGCCAGGAGCAAGAGCCGCAAATGCCTGTTTTTAAAAATCAGTTGTATATTTAGCAGTGCAGTTCATATGTTGAAATTAGTTAACCACCTTAACGGCCAGTCTAAATAAAGACACTCCTAAAAATAGGCTCCTATTTTGCGGGTCATCTATAAGTAGACTCTTTTAAAATTATTATCTCATTTCAAGGCTAGCTTTATATTAAATGGAAAGAATAAACAGTCGTGAGAAGGCAAACAAATATGAAAAGTCAAAAATTATATTTATTTTCTTTGGTTTCAATTTCTCTTTTTGTGAGTCAAGTTGTCTGATTTTTTTAGTGTATTTCTTTTTCTTTTCTTTTCTGTGTATTCTTACCATTTACTTTAATCTAATTATTTTTATCATTACGAAAATTTATTCGTTAAATTTATTTAAATTTTTTTTTTTTTACTATTTGTTTTATTCTAATTATTTTTATTTAGTTATTTTCATTTTTATTTGTAGAATCTGATTTAGGGGTTTATACACCTGTTAATATTAATTATCAATATATAGTGCCCCAAGATGAATAACAAACGACAAAAACTTGACGTTCGTCCATTTTAAGATTTCTGGAGGTTGAGTATGGATTTGTACAACAAAATGATTGCAATGTGTGTGCATTCTGCTGTGAATCTATCATATATCGTAAATCTTGTACAAAAACACTATCAAACGAGACACCAGACTACATTTAAGAACTCTGATGAGAAAAGTGAAGCCATAAAAAGAGCTATTTCTGGTTACAAAAAAAAAGTAATTCTGTTTTTGTTCAAATGCTTGGAACCAAAAATAAAACCAACGAATGTAGTTACACAATTGCTCAATGTATAACTGAGAATGGTAAACATTTTACAGATGGACAATTTATCGATGAAAGTGCTAACGTGAATGACATGGCGCGCCTAGCAATTGTTGCGAGATACTGTGACAATGATCGTACTTATGAAGAATTATGTTGTTTGACTACCAATACAACTACAGGACATTCTGATTGCATTTGTAAATTATTTCGAAAATCAAGCCATTAATATAAATAAAATATTTTTGTATTACTACTGATGGTTCATGTGCAATGGTTCGAAAGGAGAAGGATTTGTTAAGCTTCTTGAAAATCATATTGGACGCAATGTAATGAGTTTTAGTTACATTTATAGATCAGGAAAATTTAGTTGCAAAAATTTCGTCATGGAGTTCTGTCATGGAGACTGTCGTTAAAATAGTCAACTTCATAGTTTCTCGCTCTTCACTGACTCACAGACAATTTAAGTCGCTTCTGCAAGAATTGGACAGCGAAAATGCAGACCTCCCACTGCACAGTAACGTCTGTTGGCTCAGTCGGGGTAATGTTTTGAACAGATCTGTATCATGCTTTGTTAAAATTAGATATTTACAACACTTACAAATACTTTCCAAATGTAAAAGCTTATTCAAATCGATTTAATGTTAATAAAAATGAACTTCAAAAATATATTGCAACGTTGAAAGAAGAATTTTCTAAGTGAGGTAAAGATTTCGAAACTTACGCTCCTATATTTTCTATTCTCGTCAAACCTGACTTGATTGATTTGAAAAGGAGCCCATTTGATCTATCACTTTTTGAGTGGATACACGTCGATAGTTTTGAAATGGAAATGATTGAATTAACAACTTCAGAATTGTGGAAAACAAAATTTGTGGAATTACGAAAAACTCTTGGAAGAAGTTGCTTGGAGAAGTCTGTTGCCATCTTCAGTTGCTGGATGTCGTTGCCTGAAAGATTTAATTCTTTGAAGAAAATCTCATATGCTCTGCTTTCAGCATTTAGCTCAACATGTACATGCGAACAAATTTTTTCACATATGAAATCTGTTTTGAGTCCACAAAAAAATTGTCTGACAGTTCAACATTTGGAAGCTTGTGTGAAGCTAAAAGTCACAAATTATGCACCTGATATTGAGAAATTAAGCAAAAATGTACAGGACAAGGTTCTTATTAATTTATAGAAATTTAACGTAATTGTAGTTTATAACTTGTTTATAATTTTGTTCTGTTGTTTATAATTTTTTTTTTTTAATTATAATTAATTTTTTAAATGAAATTATATTTGTTTCCATGCAATTTGAATTGTTAAAGGATTAATAAAATAGATTTCTGTTATAGCGAGTTTCAAAATCATAAACTCTACTAATAAAAGTAATAATATGAGGTTGGCACTCGCAATGCTTTTGGAAGCTAGGTTTGGCCCTCCATTATCAAAAAGGTTGCTGACGCCTGGTATGTATGTATATATATATATATACATTATTGATGCCATAAGAATTTATAAACTTACGAGCGAACGAAATAGTTCTGTTTTGGAACAGTAGAACTCGAAGCATATAAAGCTATGAATAATAGTTTGTAAATATCGGGTTGAAAATCCCTTTTTGTGTTGAGAAACGTGTTTGATATGCAATTAATCTCTTTGAATAAAATTTTTACTTTTAGAGGTTTCGCTATTAACAATTTCAATATGAAGACTAAACATGAAGTTGGGACCATTAACTGCGAGCTGCAGACATGAATCGCCAACGAGTTAATGGCGAAATTTCTAAAAGTTAAAATTTTATTCCAAGAGATTAATTGCATATCAATCACGTCTGTCCCCGTGAGTCAAAACCCGAGTGATTGCTGCACAACTGGACTATGATCATAAAGCAGTTCAGAAGATAGTGGAAGATTTTGGATACAGGAAAGTGTGTGACAAGAGGGTACCTCAGCAGATGACAGATAATTTGAAGGAGGGAAGGGTAGAAGTCTGTTCTGGTCTACTGGAAACGTTTGATGCCAATGAAGACACATTTTTTTCCGATCTGGTGAGATGGGATGAAACGAGGGTTTATTTTTGTGATCCAAAAATGGAAGTTCAGTCCATGGTATGACATCACAACCTTTATCCAAAACGTTAGAAGTTTGGGAACCAGAGACCAGTAGAGAAAGTGTCTATATTTTAGGATGATAAGAGTGTCATTTTCTTTGACTTTATGGCACATGGCTCTCCCATGAACAATAATCGGTACATTGCAACACTCAGAAAAGCTTAGAGAAGCTACTTGAAGTGAGAGACCTACCAAGAATCTAAAGAACCATAAAATAATCCCCTGACAATGTGCAACCACACACATTTTTGGCAACAAATCAGCCAATCAGCATATCGGATTGGTCAATGGTTCCGCACCCACTGCTGCAGACTAAATCTAGTACCTGCCAATTTCCACCTGTTTGATCCAGTAAAGGGACAGTGTTTCTGAACAATGAGATGATGATACGGATGAGATGAAAATGAGTACAACAATGAACACCTGAATACTTTTCAACGAGGATTCGACAGCTTGATTCGTTTGATGATACAAATGCATCACTTGTGACAGAGACTTTGTTGAGTAATAATCTTTGTATAGAGGAAATTTGAACGACCTATACCATAGACAATTTGAACGACCTATACCACTAATGGATACAGGAAAGTATCTAGAAAGTAGGTGAGTTGGCAGATGACACCTAATTTGAAGGCGGGAAGGGTAGAAGTCTGATCTGGTCTGCGGGAAGCGTTTGAAGCTAATGAAGACACATTTTTTACGATCAATTGATAGTAGTAGTAGTGGTGGTGGTGGTGGTGGTGGTGGTTTTAGCAGCAGCCAAATTTTGTACATCGTTGTTGTTATCGGCGATGCTGTTGTTGTTGTTGTTGCTGCTACTGTTGGTCCTGTACTAATTACGAAAATATAAAACAAACC
>NC_069003.1:20934800-20936080 GCF_001194135.2 Octopus bimaculoides
GTGTGTGTGCGTGTAAAGTGGGGAGGGTTTGAATTATCCGGAATAACAGCCAGAGAATTCGTTTCACTTCAGAAGGAAACAAAACTGGTTTAGGGTGTCAAATCTTTATTACTCTGACTCTCTGACGTGTAAAACACACAGCAGAGGGATGGGTAAGGACAGGGATGGGTAAGGACAGGGATGGGTAAGGACAGGGATGGGTAAGGACAGGGATGAGTGGCTGAGATGAGAGGCTAGGGGTGTATATATAAGTGGTGAGGTGAGGGGACGAGGAAGGAGGCACGTTCCTGGATTGAAAGATCGATTATTTTTTTCTTTTGTCTTTGGTTGTTTTTGCAGGGTTGTTATTTTTATTATTGCTATTATTATTATTATTATTATTATTATTATTATTATTATTATTATTATTATTATTATTATTATTATTATTCATTGTTTTTGTGAACCCTTAGTGGTTAATAAAGAAAGCATTATTATTACTATTATTATCAATCCTCATTTTTTCTTCTGTTCGATGAAGACTGCGAATAGATAGGAAGAGGAAGATGGTGACGATGAGGTGGAGGAGTTATGGCGGCGAGGAGCGTGTGTGTGTTGTAGGGGCTGTGTGGTCGTTGCGGTGAAACTGGGTTGTTGAGTAACAGTGGTTAGAGAAAATGAGTGGAGAAGGCAAAGGAGGTTAATTCTTGTTTGTTTTTACTTTTTACTTTCGGGCTAATGCGGATAGCCGACTTCTTGAATAATCTATTTGTCTGTCTGTCTGTCTTCTGTCTGCTGTTTGTTGGTTTGTCTTGCTCTCTCTCTCTCTCTCTCTCTCTCTCTCTCTCTCTCTCTCTATCTATCTATCTATCTATCTCTATCTATCTATCTATCTATTTGTCTGTCTGTCTGTATGCTAATCTAGCTGTCTATATGTATGTCTGTATACGTACATACATATATGTATGTATATATATATATGTGTGTGTACGTGTGTGTGTTTGTGCGTGTGTATATCTATATATATGTGTGTGTGTGTGTTTTTATATATATATATATATACATACATATATATATATATATATATGTCTATCTATTTATATTTCTCTCCATCTGTCTATTATCAAACTATCTGTGTGCTTGTCAATCAATCAATCTATATACCCATCTAGCGATCTGTATGTCTTTGTAACTGTATGTGTGTGTATGTATGAATATATATATATGTACTATGTATGTGTGTGTGTGCGTGCGTGTATATATATATATATATATATTTGTGTATAACAACCAATAATATC
>NC_069003.1:20941659-20945685 GCF_001194135.2 Octopus bimaculoides
ACAAGCATACATCGGTTTAAGTCGTTTCGATGTAAGTGGTTCTCGATCATACATCGGTTTTCCAAAATAATATATGGAAAAATAAAGATTACTCGACTTTACGTCTGTCATAAAATCATTAGAAAACCGTTGAAAGCACATAAAATCATGTTACTGTACAATAAATAAGAATAAAAGCATAAAAAATCATTAAGATATGAACAGTAAATGCTAAAATACCCGTGATTCCAGTGATTGCCTTGAATTCAGATTTGTTTACGTTTGTTTATTAGCTACTTTCTCATTGTCATTTATTTGTGACTTTATTTTTTGCCTCATGGCTCCTAAGAAACTTCATAGTGTAAGTGTTAAGTGTCATGCTATAACGCTAGAAGATCAACTGGCTATGATAAAACGCCATGAAAAGGGTGAAAAAGTGGTAGCAATTGCACGATCTTTTGGGATGAGTCGGACAACTGTATCGACGATTGTACATAATAAGGATAAGATTTTAGCACACCAGGAATGAAGAACACTGTCATCAATAAGAAAAGAAGCAAAAATCTTTGAAGAACAGGAAAGTCTTCTTTCTCTTTGGATTGTTAGATTGAATTGTCAGCGTGCTACTATTAGCCAAGAAATCATTCAAGAGAAAGCGTTGTCTTTGTTTGAGGACCGGTTTAAAAAATATCCAGATGACAAAGATGTAGAGTTCAAGGAAAGTCAAGGATGGTTCATGAGATTTTAAGAAGCGAAGAAGTTATCACTCCATTATGAAGCAAGGTGAAAGTGCATCAGATGACGTCCAAACAGCAGCAGAATTTCCTAATGCATTAAAGAAAATTATCGAAGAAAAAGGGTTTCTTCCCGAACAGATTTTTCACATAGACGAAACTGGATTGTATTGGAAAAGATTACAAGACCGTTCATTCATTTCCAAGGAGGGAAAAACTATTCCAGGCTACAAGGTCTCAAAAGGACGTGTGGCCATTATGTTGGGAGGTAGTTGTGCAAGAGATTTTAAGTTAAAGCCATTGTTTATGTATCATGCACACAAATCCCGTTCCCTGAAGAACATACCCAAGGCATCTCTCCCTGTTATATGGATGGCTAATTCAAAAGCATGGGTTACTGTTGTTTTTGAAGATTGGCTCTTCAATCATTTTATCTCGGCAGCAGAGAAATACTGTAAGAAGAAGGGATTCCTTTTAAGGTTTTACTTGTCTTAGATAATGCTCCTGGCCATCTGCAAAACATTGTAGATTTTGACCCCAACGTTACCGTCGTATACCTCCCTCCGAACACCATGTCTCTTCTGCAGCCAATGGATCAGGGAATAATTTCTCTCCTCAAGCGTTGCTATATGAAAGAATACAAAAGGAGAAAAATTAGACGAAAACACAGCAAGTGGAAGATGACAACACCGTAAGCGAAAAACCAACAATATAAGGTAAACTAGATGATAACATAACAAAAGGGAAACTGGATAAAAACAAGACCCAAGGAACATTCGCAGCCGATTTCCTTTTCAGTTAATGTCCGGGATGTTCCGGCAGTTTCGCACTTTTTACGATTGAGAACGCTCGATCTCGGGAAAAGCGAACAAATGTATAGAAAGACTAAAACAAAAAAAGCTAAAATGTCAAGATAGTAATACAAGTACAATAGAAAAGGAATTATATATATACAACCGGGAAAAAACAGTTTTTGTCTATCAGACGACCATAGTGAGCTGGCGCAAAGAAAAAATGGAAAGTCTTAGACCGAGCAGAACAGACGAACGTGACCATACACACACACACAAACATATATCGCTGAGAAATGCATCATTTTCGCGTCTATTCTGGAAAGAGACTATCTGCACACCTTGTTACTCCCTTATTTTTATGATATACTCCATTCAAACAACTCGATTGTAATATCTGAGGAATTATAGTTAAATATATGAACTATGTGGTCAAAAATATATATTCCACACTCTAAACTGATATCAATTGTTTGCCTGTTCATTCTTTCTTTCTACAGCACATACATACATACATACATACATACATACATAAATATGTGTGCGTGTGTTAGATAGAAAGATAGATAGATAGATAAATTGATAGATGATAGACAGACAGACAGACAGACAGATAGATAGATAGATAGATAGATAGATAGATAGATAGATAGATAGATAGATAGATAGATGGGCATATGTTGAAGTCCTTGTTCATTGTATCTCGGTGGGCGTCGAAGAGTATTCTACGAATACTTGTATCTGACATTGTACTTGACAAAGCCCAACGTTTGAATTAAATCAACAGCTTCTTTTCCTTTGATTCTGATGGGTTCTGACTTGAGGCTATGGTAGAAAACACTTGTTCAGTGTGCGACTCGGTGGATTCGAATCTGCGAACACACAATTGCGAAGTGAACTATGTTAAGCATACATCTACGCACTTACCTTCGCCTACCCAGCTAACCATCCGGCCATAGACAGACACACACACACGCACGCGTGCGTGCGCGCGCGCGCACACACACACACACACACACACACACATACATACTGATAAACATGCATATAAACGTGCACGAATACAAAAATATATACATTCATACATATATACATGTAAACTTATATACACACGCGCGCACACACGCACACGCACGCGCGCATACACACACACACACACACAAACACACACACACATATATACAAACGGGCATAAATACAAAAATATACACATTCATACATATTTAATTACATATATACATATACATACATACATACATATATGCAGACATGTATACAGACATACATATGTATGTACATGCAATCATATATACACCACATATAGATAAAAATGTGCATAATTAGAATAAATATATGAATTCACACATGTACGCAATCATACACCAGTGCACATATATTATACGCAAATAGTCAGACACGTGCCATCTACATCCCAATTCAAAAGAACACGTGCAGACACGTGTATAAACTCACCACCCGAAATGGATACCCCTTTCTCAATATTGAGACTGAAAAGCCGCCACAGTTTCATTCCGGGTACAGACACCCGTTTTACTTCTACAACTTATAAATACACACACACGCGCGCGCACACACGCACACACACATACACACGCTTACATGCACACACACTCACATACACACTTACACACATACACACACACGCACAACCACAAGCTTATGTACTCATTAACTTTCGCATTCATACTCACTTATTCACACACACATAAACGCACACACATACACACACTCAAACTCTTACACACACACACACACACACACATGCATTCCTACACAATGACATTGATACACTCACACACTCACGCACAAATACACATTCATTACATATCCTCAGGCTCAGAGACACGCATACACACATACAACATAGACAGACAGGATGATAAACAAACGCACACACAATCACCCATAAACATACTCACACTCACGCACACCCTTCACATATACTTACTTACACACAAACGTATACACATACACACACACACATCCACAGACATGCACACAAACGCATACAGATACACATCCACATACATACACGCACATGCACACAAACACATATAAACGTATACACATAAACACACATTCATACACACACACACACATGCAAACAAACGCATAGAAACGTATGCACATACTTACACACACACATACACACACTCGCGCGCACACTCATTTCACGTACAAAAGGGTTGGTCTCTTTTGTTTTGTGGTTTTTGTTTTTCGCTTGTCATAATTTTCCTCTCGGCCCCTTTTCCAGTATTTTCTACCTGAACAGGTTCACCTCTCGTTTGTCCCCAGCGTCTTCTACCCGACCCCAACCAACACTTTTAGTCGTAAAAACCCCTTCTTTCTCCTCACCCTCAGCATGTCACATTATGAACCTTATACCCCACTCTATACTTACACCACCTTACCTCGCCACTCCAATGTACATCCCCCTACACCCCCTACCAACTTATCCCCTACATACACACCTACACGTAAACACACACACACACACACAC
>NC_069003.1:20947759-20948349 GCF_001194135.2 Octopus bimaculoides
TGTCGTGCAGAAGAAAAGCTCCATGCTGCCGATTAGGTCTTTTCTCTTGAATAGCCGTGTTGAGTCATTCCATCAGTTGAACATAGAGTTTCGCGTTGACCGTTTGGTTCCGTTCAAGCAATTCGTAATATATAACCCCTTCCCAGTCCCACCATACGCACAACATCGTTTTACGCGGATGAAGATCTTGTTTCACGCGTGGTGTCGCTTGTTTACCGGGGCTAAACCATGCCTTACGCTGCTTCATGTTGATGTACAGGCACCATTTTTCATCACCAATAACGATTCGGTAAAAAAAATCGTTGCTTGTGTCCATGAGTGGTGACAAGCAAGCAAACAAGCGGAGATTGTGGCACGTTGATTTTTGTTGTTGTCCCTTAAAGCATGCAGAACCCATGCTCCATACTTGTGAACCTTTTCCATCGAGTGAAGATGTTCCTCTATAGCAGTGTGGGAGCATTCCATTTTCTCTGTCAGTTTCCTTGTCGTTTGACGAGAATTTTTGTGCAAAAGTTGGTTTAATCGCTCTTCATCAAACTCTTCTGTATATATATATATATATATATATATATATATATATATATATATAT
>NC_069003.1:20955592-20956611 GCF_001194135.2 Octopus bimaculoides
CATACACACATACATACATGTATTTATACATACATACATACACACATACTCTATCTCTCTGCCTCCGTTCCCCTCTCTCTCTCTCTCTCTCTCACACACACACACACACACACACATACACTTACATAACTGAATACACGAGTATATTTAATTTACTGGTAGGCAGAAAATTTACTTTTCTACCGATTAAATATATGTACATACATACGTATATACAAATACATACATTATATGCTTGCGTGCAACAATATACGAGTACATTTACGATGTCGTGCAGCTACTGTTTATACCTCGATCAGAGATTTATTATTGCTTGTTTCCACTTTTTCGAGATCAGTGACTTTTCGTCACTGGAAAAGTATATTTGCATTGAGAATCATTTCCCATCGCCAACCGGTGGTTGTCACACGCTGATGACGGGTCAACACCCAGAAATTCGGGTCCGTGTGTATCACGTCAGGCTGGAGATGGGAACGATGACTTCTTTTTTCAAATACTGATAGAGCATAGATAGTGTGTCAATAGCTAGCTGGAGGAGATGCCTTCCTGGGGCTACAAGCTACAGTAGCATCAACCCTTAAGTGTTAGCCACATTTAGGTGGCAAATATACTTCACGATATATATATATGTTCATATGATGATATCTCCACAATGTGTTGATGAGATAAACATGTAATCGCTACAAAAATAGCAAGAGATTTCTCCCCAAAGGTCTAAAGTAGACTCCTTATGGATCGATCTCCTTGGTTATATATCAAAAATTTAAAATTTAAAAGAGAGTTTTGACGCTGATATCCATTATTATTGAAGTTTATTCCTATATCAACATTTTTGTATAAGGCTATATTTAATCCTGATGATGTGTAAGGTAAATTATTTATTTAACTTGAATTTGACAGTTAAATATAGCCTTATACAGAAATGTTAACATAGGAATAAACTTCAATAATAATGGATATTAGCGTCAAAACTCACTTTTAAATTTTAAATTTTTGATATATATATATACATATATATA
>NC_069003.1:20959989-20962106 GCF_001194135.2 Octopus bimaculoides
TGTGTGTGTGTGTGTGTGTGTGTGTGTGTGTGTGTGTGTGTGTGTGTGTAAACAAGTTTGAATGTATGTAGCTATTAACGTACGATCAAATATGCAACGGTTTCTTTTATTTATCAAGAAATATCAAGAATCTTAATGGAATACATAAGAATAAGTAAATAAATAATCTCTGATTAAGAACATCGGTAACGAACACACAAGCTTATATCACAAAGACCGAACCTAAACGTGCAAAATGGACAAAGTAAACATCAAAACAAGACTATTCCCAACCCTACGACATCTACAAAATACTAACAATAACAGAACCAGAGCAACACAAACAAGAAATATAAATGAAAGGAAAATATGAGGGAGATTTAGGAATAGATAATTGCAAAGTTGAATTAATGAACATGATTACACTGTGTAACACGATTTTTGTCCTTGGTTAGCAACTGTTATTTCTTATTTGTTTTTACTTCTAGGAAGTATGAAAAATGGCTAGTATTTTCTTCAAACTTTGCTTTTGTTACGATATTTATTTAAACCCGAAGGAATCACTCTCACTCTCCCCTACTGCTCCTGCTCAGGATCAGAGATGCACATATTGTCAGCTACTAGGAGACATGCTCAAGTGGTTAAAGTCAAACCACTGACAAGCACATCTGTGGTATTAAGCAGAATATTTGTTATAACGATATTTCTGCTTCAGCAACTCAGTGTTGAATCTGTCTGAAATGTAATAGAAAATAGGTCAGAAAATTGGTCCAGGTCAGAAAGGCAAAGTTTGAAGGGAATTGTAGTCACTTGCTTTGGTTTCTAGATAGAAGCAAAGAGGAAATTACACTTAGTGATCAAAGGCAAAAATAAATAAATAAATAAATAAATAATAAAAATGTTGTTACACAGTGTAATTGAAAAGTTGAATCCATGAAGATGATTATTTTAAAGGAGGAAATATTTAAGGCGTTCAAAACAGTGATCCGCAACTTGGGTCCACATGACTTTTGGGGCCCCCTTGGGAGTTCATATAAGGTTTTATTGCTAAGATTTATGTGCAATAAACTGATTATACTTCTACAATATACAAACTATCATAACAATTGTTTTTACACATTTCCTAATAATATTTGATTATAAAAATACAGTAGGATTTTTTAAACATTGAATAGCTAGGAAGGTCCAACTCAGCAAAATAGCAATCGAGGGGATCCGTAGGTAGAAAATGGTTGAGAACCACTGTAGTAGATATTTCTGTAGTCCAATAGCTCCCAACTATTCTTATTGGCCCTTTAATTAACCCTTTTAATTCTTATTTCATTGGATCCCATAGTTATTCAATATCTAAAAACTAGAGTTGACATTTCTTTCAAAATTCCTATTTTGTTTTTCACGCATTAACTTGTATAGGTTGAACTATGCAAAATGCGAAAGAAAGAAACGTACCTGTTTCTTGCAATACATACATCATCAACGACATTTTTTCATGGATCTTTAATACACTGTGGATCTCCAATTCACTATCGTGCTTGCATGGAACCTCAAAAATCTCAGATGAAACCGTTGGGGTCATATGAATTCCGGTTAAGAACGACTACTGTTGACCAACGGAAATATTTCCAACGATATAAACCGGATATAAAATACAATATGCAATAAAAAGAAAAAAGTTCATTACATGAGATACAAGCAGTATTAGTTCAAAATAGTAATCCCTGCTTCATACCTAATGTAGAAAAATATCATTCAAAGCCTAAGTAACTGCGATATTCCCTCTGAGATAGTATCCCTTATAGACGCATAGTGTTTATATATATATCAGTAGGAGAAGGAAATTCTTCAGCAGTGGTGGTAGCATTGCTAAATGCACATTTCTGTCTCTTTGAGATTCATCAGTAGCCTGTATCTGCTGGCAACTGCATACTAAGACAGACTCTGCTGCTACTGATGTAGTGAAACAGCCAGCCACAACAGAGTTAAATCAAGACAGACACGGGTATTAATGTCACTAGGTTAAATAGTAGCTACAGTAGTTGCAAAGAATAGTGGATAGTTACTCTGATTTATGTATATGGAAATATCAATGAATAATAATAGTGATGATGATGATGAGGAGGAGGAGGAGGAAGAGGAGG
>NC_069003.1:20962409-20964422 GCF_001194135.2 Octopus bimaculoides
AGGAGGAGGAAAAGGAGGAGGAGGAGGAAAAGGAGGAGGATATTAATAACAACAACGAGAAGAAGAAGAAGAAGAAGAAGAAGAAGAAGAAGAAGAAAAAGAAGAAGAACAACAACAACAACAATAACAACAACAACAGCAATAACAACAACAACTACTACTACTACTACTACTACTACTACTACGATAACATGGTAAACAAACAATTACAGAGGAAAGATCTCTCAACTCTTAATAAAATCATTAATAATATGGTATTTGAAAGGAGAGAGAAAAAAACAAATGAAAAAAGGAGGGACAAACATTAGAGAAAGTGAAAGTTGTAAAAAAAAACATGCACGAAATGATAGAAGGACGGAAACAAGTTAAATCGCAAAGAAGCGTTGTTTTGAAAAGTGACAAGAACATGGGAGGAAGGAGAATCAGAAGATAACGGTTAAGGAAGAAAATATTCCTGACGAGATTGTTCAAAACAATGAACCCAGAGTTTGAACAAACGTAGAGGAGACGTGACGACACACACATGTATTTATGGATATGCATTTATGTATATAAATGCATGTACGCATACATGTACGTGTGTATGTATGGTGGTGCATGTACATGCAAACATATGATATACATATATACGAAGTGGTGCTGGAAGCTTTAAAGATGTCACGAAAGGCCTGGTTGAAGGCCCAACCTTCCGAGTTCTTTTACAAGACTTAGAAAAACTGAAGGAGCGCTGCAATAAGAGTTTGAATCTGAGAAGGGAATATGTTGAATGAAATCATAATTAACTGACCCTCCTGCATTTTCTTTTACCCAAAACCAGAAACTTTACGGCACCCCATCGTATGTATGTATGTATGTATGTACAAACAATATATGAGTATATGCATATATATGCACATGTATGTACATACCTTCATCTACATGTACATATAGATACATATCTGGGTACATGACGTTGCAAAAGAACATGGACAAAATAAACAAGGTACAACAAACAAGCAGGCCACATGGAGAACATATCCTTCATCAGCTGCCACCATTAAAACACCGGCGTTTCGAAGAGTTAGAGCAGGACGCATCGTTAAAATGGCTCTTCCCACGAACACAAATTAAATTTTTTTCGTGGAGGAGGGAAAACAAGACAGGAAATGTATGTATGCATGCATGGCGATGCAAGTACTAAAGTGTATGTATATATATTTTCTTCGTTAACCGTTATCTTCTGATTCTCCTTCCCCAATGGATAAAGATGTAGCTGTCTTGCGCACGTGTTTTCGGTACGTATTTGCAACCGCATAATTATTCATTAATTAGCAATCTCGTTGACGATTTAGATTCCCAATTAGTTTATCTGGCAATTAATAGAGAAACTCGAGTTCGGGATTAACTAATTTATCTTTTGTTCGTTTGGGTGTTATAACAGAGTGCCTCATGAATTCCCTTTTTTTCGCTGTTTAGGTTTTAACTGCCCTTTCTAGCATGCCCTTTCTCCACACTGGTAGCATATTGGAGGTCTTCCTTCCACCACCACTCTTAATCTCACTTCCTCGGGTAATACGACCTCCTCTGCAATTTTGTGCAAATCCTGCAAACTGACCTGGACCGCCACCTCGAGACCGTTCCGCCATCAGTTTACCTCAGTCGTTCAATAATTCAACAAGAATTCAATAATTCAACAATTAGGTTAAACAATTAGGTTCACCCTTACGGGAAACCTTCAATAAATATCAGCAAATGAAACAAGTAAAAGATAATATATGTATGTATATTGTCTTTTACTCGCTTCAGTCATTAGACTGCGGCCATGCTGGGGCACCGCCTCCAATTTTTAGTCGAATGAATCGACCCGAGGGCTTATTTTTTGAGCCTGGTACTTATTCTATCGGTCGAATCGCTGAGTTACGGGGACGTAAACACACCAACACCGGTTGTCAAGCGGTGATGGGGACAAACACAGACACAAAGACACACACACACGCACGCACACACACACACACGCACACACGCACACACACA
>NC_069003.1:20965702-20966308 GCF_001194135.2 Octopus bimaculoides
AACATGCTGACGCAAAGTGGAAACATAATGAAGAATGTTTGCTAAACACTTGACACCCTCTGATGGCAAGCCGACGTCTGGCCAGCCACTCAGCCACCCGGCCACCCGGCCACCCGGCCACCCGACCTAACGACCGGATCCGCCCTTGGCACACGTCTGTCCACCCGCTCTCTACCCACCTGTTTGACGGCGTACCATTCACTGCCCGTGGCTTTGCGCCGTAATGTTACGTGTTTGTATGTTTATTTATATGTGTATGTGCGTGCTTGTGCTTGTGTGTGTGTGAGTGTGTGTGGGCGCGCGCGTGGGTGTGTGTGAGTGTGTGTGTGTACATGTGTGGACGTGTGTGCGCGTGTGTGTCTATATATGTTAATTTACATATATGTATATGCCTCTCACACATACCCATGTGCATGTATGTATATATACATATACATCTATATATATATGTATGTATGTGTCTATCTATCTGTCTGTCTGTCTGTCTGTCTGTCTGTCTGTCTATATATCTATCTAAACATACACCAGAGGAAGGCAGAGGGAGAGAAAGAAAGAAAGAAAGAGAGAGAGAGATAAGTGTGTACGTATTCATATATATATATATAT
>NC_069003.1:20966373-20968165 GCF_001194135.2 Octopus bimaculoides
ATATAAATGCATATTTATGTGTATGTGTTAATATACATGCATAAAGGTTGTATGTGAATATAATCATGATGCATGTATATATGTGTGTGTGTGTGTGTGTGTGTGTGTGTGTGTGCGTGTGTATTCATACATACATACATACAAGTTCAGGTATATACCTGTAATTACTGGGGCCCTGGGATATGTAACACCCTGCCTAAATACGAATCTTGAGAAATTAGGCTTCTCAAGTCCAGAAAGGAGAAGGCTAATTCGAAGACTACAGAACTGTAAAAATCTGTAAAACTTTCCAGAAGTTTATCATTTAGATATATATATGAGCACGTCTAGATATGTAACTATATGCATGAGAAAACATACATAAAACATACAAATCTGCACATACATACATACATACATACATACATACATACATACATACAAAAAAAATACTCTGTTGTTGATGTTGAAATTCCAATGAAGGAACCTTGGATCTTGGTTAGAAACCGGTTCTTTCTCTATTGGCAAGAAATCTTGAAATAAACTGAATAATGACATACATACATACATACATACATACATACATACATACATACATATATATACATGTGCATACATATGTACATGCATGCAGGTATCGATATAAAGGACACAACTAAGTTTCAAAACAGTTGCGACAAATAACACACAGATGCACTCTCACGTACACGCACAAACACACCTATGCACACAAACACAAACGCACACACGCGCGCACGGAACCACACACGCACGCGCGCGAACATGAAAACACACTCGCGCACATGCACACACACACATGTGTTCACGCACACGCACCATCAGCACAAACAATCACATACACACACACACACACACACATTAGACACGAATGACATCGCTTGTTACCAAAGGTTCGAAGTCAAAAATAATAAACAGTAAGAGACAGAGAGAGAGAAAGAGAGAGGAGGGAAAGAGAGAGGGGAGAGAGAGAAGGAGACACAGAGAGAGTGGAGGGAGTGGGGATGAAATTTAACAAAGAAAGCAGGAAAGAAAGAAGGTAAGAAACAAAGTCATCCATGACGCTATGGAGTCGTATTTCTGGCCAGATTTTGATATTTTCTGGAGATAACAGAGAAAACGTGTCGTAACTCCCACACAGACAACGCTTTTGATAACTTTTCCATGATCTTCCTTCCCAGTGGCACCACCGCCTGCCATCTTGTTTTGTCCAAACGACCAACCAACAGACACACAGAAAGACAGACAGACCGCGATTGTGACTACAGCGATGACTACGATGACGCCGATGATGTTGCTGCGCGTGCGCGCGCACACTCACATGTATGTGTGTATATATACACACATACACATACACACACACATACACATACACACACACATATACATACATACATACATACATACATTTATACATGCATACACACACACATATACATACATACATACATACATACATTTATACATGCATACATACATACATAAATACATACATACATACATACATACATTTATACATGCATACATACATACATACATACATACAGACATTTATAAATACATACATATATGGCGTGGCTGAGTGGGAAGAAGCTTGCTTCCCAATCACATGGTTCCGGATTCAGTCCCACTACGTGGCACCTTGCGCAAATGTTTTTTTACTATAACCTCGGGCCGACCGGAGCCTTGTGTGTGCATTTGGTAGACGGAAACTGAAAGAAGCCCATCGCGTGTATATATATATTCATGTGTGTGTGTGTGTGTGTCTTTGTGCCTGTGTTTGTACCCCCCCCCC
>NC_069003.1:20970006-20970350 GCF_001194135.2 Octopus bimaculoides
ATAGATAGATAGATAGATAGATAGATAGATAGATAGATAGATAGATAGATAGATATAGATATAGATATAGATATAGAAGGATGCATACATACATGCAAACATTTGTAAAAATGGCGAAATGCGCATTTGTGAATTTCACAGTCACTTCTGAGACGATTTCGTATATTGTATTTCTTAACACACAGCGTCTTTAAAGAGATCTTTCTCGAAACTATTACTGCATCTGACCTTCTAGCGATATGCATAAGTTAATATATCTTATAGATAAATGTTACATGCTTACATTTATATATATATATATATATATATATATATATATATGTGTGTGTGTGTGTGTGTGTGTG
>NC_069003.1:20970360-20976703 GCF_001194135.2 Octopus bimaculoides
ATATATATATATATGTATGTATGTATGTGTGTATGTATGTATGTATGTATGTATACAGCCTTGTCCAAAATTATGGAGCAAGTATGAAAAATGTGAGGATGCACAAATGTTCTTCAAAAAGCGAATTAGAAGCTAAAATTCATGAAGAGTGGCAAAAAATTGACCCAGCCACATCCGCCATCTGAAGAATGCAAAAATGCATGAAAGCGGTTATAAAAACAAAAGAAGGACACATAAAACACTAATCATTGATGGGATAGACTCTAGAGTGTTTATTACACTGTTTTCAATTGTGAAGTAAATGGGTTTCACTCATGTTCTCTATTTTTCCATACCTGCTCCATAATTTTGACCAAGACTGTATATAGATACATATAGAAATGCGTTTGTGTGTGCATGTGTGTGTGTGTATGTGTATCTCTCCATATGCATACATATATATATACATATATATATATTATTTATACATACGCATATATATATACATATATATATATGTGCATACATATATATATATATTTATATATCAGCCCACCATGTGTGCGTGTATATATATATATATATAAATATATGTGTGTGTGTGTGTGTGTGTATAGATACACATATATATATCAGCTTACCCTGTATATATATATATATGCGTATGTATATGTATATGTATGTTTGTATATGTGTGTGTGTATTTATTTGCATGTATGTATGTATGTATATAAAGTTCACGGGGTTGGCTGAACGTTGTAAAAACTATTATCGGTGGTGGCTGTGGGCGTGGTTAGGATAATTACAGGCATGCGTAGTGGAATTAAATAATGGATGGGATGTCGAAAGTTGTGGCGAATCGGAGGGCGGGATTATGGGCGGTTGTGCACGACGGAAAAAAATATAACAAAAAATTTTTTTTAAATAACGAAAAGAAACAAAAGAAAAGCTTGTTGAACAGAGACAATGTCGGGTGTGTGTGAATTTAGCCGTAAGATGTTTGTGGCGACACCTGAGACAATAACCAGGACGTAAAACATAATGATAATAATAATTTCAAATTTTGGCACAAGGCCAGCAAGTTCGGGGGAACGGGATAAGTCGATTAGATCGACCCCAGTGCTTAACTGGTACTTATTTTATCGACCTTGGGAAGATTAAAGGCAAAGTCGACCTCGGTGGAATTTGAACTCAACGTAAAGACGACCGATATGCCGCTAAGCATTTCGACCGGTGTGCTACCGATTCTGCCAGCTCGCGGCCTTTAATAATACTAATAATCCTTTCTATGAAAGGAGCAAGGCCTGAGATTTTGGAAGAAGGGACGAGTCGATTACATCGACCCCAGTGTTTCACTGCTACTTAATTGATCGACCCCGAAATGACCTCGGCTGAATTTGAACTCAGAACAAAAAGATGGACGAAATACTGCTAAGCATTTAGTCTGGTGTGCTAACGATTCTTATTTCTTTATTGCCCACAAGGGGCTAAACATAGAGGGGACAAACAAGGACAGACAAATGGATTAAGTCGATTACATCGACCCCCAGCGTAACTGGTACTTAATTTATCGACCCCGAAAGGATGAAAGGCACAGTCGACCTCGGCGGAATTTGAACACAGAACGTAACGGCAGACGTCCATCATTTTGCCCGGTGTGCTAACGATTCTGATAGTTCGCCGCCTGACAACACCAATAATGATAATAACAATAGAAATAATAATTGTCGTCCGATGTTAGGAATTTCCTTTTCCAACAGTCTAATCTGTTCTGTGTATATGAACAATAATAAGAAGAATTACGACAATAATAGTTGTAATGACAAGGGATGGCAGGCGATAATTTTTGGTCGCTGGAGTAATTGGTACGTTTTAGTAAAGAGCTTAAAACAACAGTAAAAGGCCTTGTTCCGGCCAGTGTAATCGAGTCGCGCCAAGCACGTGTCGTGGTCACGTGTCGTCTTTGTTATGGTTTGTAATTTTGTAATCACGACATTAGTTTGAAAGCCTGTTATTTATAGTTGTTTTTTTGTTGTTATTGTTGCTTTTGCTATATGCCAGAACGGTCTATATCCTATGATATAGATCTATGACGAGACACAGGTCTATGATGAGCAGATCTATGATGTGACACATTCCGGATCAAGCTGGAATGTGTCTCATCAATGTACCATTGTAATACATATACAGTATATAAGAAGAAAATGGAGAGGTTTAATAGATAAGCATCCCTTTTAAAATGTATCTACATCCTCAAAATAACATATATATATATATATATCGCCCAAAACCACTCCCAAATTATTACTGCTACTAATTCCTTCTACAACGTTAAGCGACACACATACACACACAAACACACACACACACTAATAAATAAACAGCCAAACCACACACACACACACACACACACACATACGCACATACACGTTCTGTTATTACACACACACACACGGACCCGCGCGCACGCACACATACTTACCTCCCTCTCTTGCACTCTCCTTCCGGTCATTCCACAATGTATCCTCGTGGATATCGTTGGCGATTTTTTCTTCCTCCGTCTTCCCTTCTTTGGACTGTCCTATGTTTCCGACGAAGCGCTCCGCTCGAAACGTCAAATTCTCTTTCTTTCCTTTCCTGAGCGTCCAGTAACACAATATCTGTATCACGTCCTCGCGTTGTTTTTTTTTTTGTTGTTTTTTGTCGTTTTTCTTTTTTGAACTTATATATGTATGTATGTATGTATGTATGTATGTATGTAAGTATATATATATATGTGCGTGTGTATGTATGTGTTTGTGCGTGCGTGTTTGTGTGGGTATGTGTGTGTGTATCTTTTACCTTTTATTTGTTTCAGTCATTAGATTGCGGCCATGCTGGGGCAACTCCTTGGGGGTATTTTAGTCGAACTAATCGACCCCAGTACTTATTTTCTTTTTAAACCTGACACTTATTCTATCAGTCTCTTTTGTCGAATTGCTGAGTTACGTGGATGCAATCACACCAACACCGGTTCTCAAGCGATGATGGGGTGCAAACACACACACAGACACATTTATATGAACGACGTGCTTCTTTCCTATTAACCGCTTATCCCTTATAAATTGTTATTTTTCTTGTACTTCAATACATATTTTTCAGTTACTTAAGTCTACGTGAAATGGTTATTCTATATCCATATAAACGTATAAATATTTGTGTATGTGTATATATGCCTATATACACATATATAAATGTGTGTGTGTATCTGTATGCATCTTCACTTTTTTCTGATTCATGGCTTAAAATTAATAGATAGCATGTATATCTTTCAAGTTATTCCGTAAGTAAACGCGCTGAGCAGTCTTTATAGAAACCACCTAATAAGTAATTAATTAAGTACATGAATGAATATTAAACTAATTCTATGTAATCTTTCCTTTTTTAATGTTTATAATGGATATACACACCCCTTTTACCTATTTTAGTTACGATATAATTTTTGAAATTCTTAAATTTTATTTTTATACAACATAACAATATTGTTTATAAGCAATTACCCATAGTGCCCCCAAATAAAATTTCCTCTGTATTAGCATCTTAGGTTTCTTAGCGTCTCGTCCCTTTAACTGGTAATTAACATCATGATTTAAAGTTTACTCTTATCCTGCCTCTTTTTTTATAGACAACCTCTTTTATTATAGACAGCCTCTTTTTTATAGTCAGTACATCTGACTACTCCTAATGCCTTATTTCCTCCCTGAGGAAAAGGGATACATATGATAACATTTATAACCATAACTAGCCATGAGCTGTCAACTCACTCTTGTCCTTTATTCAAAATAGACACAGTCTTCTAGTCTTAGATTTAGTAGTTGATTAAGAGATAAATGAATTAGAAATGAATTACAATCCCTTACAATACTATGATCTCATTAGGCTTCGTGCGATTCTTGGAAGTGTAGTCTATTCTTAGCTACAATAGCGACAACATGAATGTCTTCCATCTTCTTGCTCTCTTAAAATATTTGAGAAAAATTATATGAATGTGTACTACTTGTTAAAATTCTATTTATTTATTTGTGCAGCTGAAGATGGCACTGCATTTAAATTGAATGTAATGATTGCAATGTTTAATTAAATTGAGCCGCTTGAAACGGTCGTACTGCATCACTATTTGATATCCTGCTACTTATTTTGATTATATATATATATCGTAGATTTATAAACACGGCTAATTTCTGAAGAGTGAAAAAAAATGACAACGTTAATCGATTTTCGAATCTTATTGGATTCTCATCAGAGGCACCTACCTCAATCTCACCAATCCCAGAGAAACAAGCTAACATTATGTTTATATACTCAACAATTTCAGCAGCCACAGGAAACTGGGGCTACTAATTTGCATACCGTAAGCCGTAAGTGTGAACAATTTACTTCACATCCAGTTCCTGTGGAAGGAACTGACTTCTTACAAACGTACAAAGTTCCATCGTTGAAGTGTTATAACAAATACAATGCCACATTTTGAACTTGAAGAAAGTTTTGCATATCTTTACCATTCCACTTACAAATTATATTTACAATGTACGTTGTAAGCTGGCTGATTTCTTTTTCTGAAAACCGAAGCTTATCCTAACTGTCTTTTAGGCATTTACTCACAAAACCAAGTGCCCACCTTTTATAATTAGCATAAATGTAAATTTATAATCTGGGTATAGAATCTTGAGGCTTCAGAGCTGTTATCCATAGTTATTTTCTTTCACCTTGATTTTCAAAGAGATATTCACATCGGCTGACCTCTCTGACGGTAGATACTTTTTTCTTTTTTTATGCAACCTACATGATGTCAAGGTTGTGAAGGAAAGTATCTTGTTTTAACTTCCATTCTTTAAAATTAAAGGGTTTGCAGATTTTTATAGTCCCGGATATTGTGATCATTTGTAGCATATGGATTAAGGATTTGAATTTTCTCCCACAAGAACCCAACTTTGCTCAAGACGGGTTAGTCTGCATCTTGTTGTTCGAATGATAATAGGTATGAAGCCGAAAGTGTATCTTGGGTGCTGGATATGCAAACTCCTTATCAATGGTCCATAAATGTTTTCTTTCTCTTGTATTTTTCTCACGACATTGGTGTCTATGTATGTACAAGCGTAAAGTTCAAATTTACAGTAAACGGGAGACGAACGCAGGTGAAGGAACAATAAGCAGGTGTATTAGTTTGACGCTCGGGAAGAATGGAAAAGTCTTTGACGTTTCGAGCTTACGCTCTTCGACAGAATGAATTGAAAGGCAAAAAATGGAGAGAGAACGAAAAAAAAAAAGGAAGAAAACGGAGAAAGAAAAACATATGTAGAGATTAATCATTTAACATGATGAAATTATATATGTATATACGTGTTTCTTTGTGCATGTATTTGCCCCATCACCATCGCTTGACAACCGATGTTGGTGTGTCTAACCGGTATTGGTGTGTTTATGTCACTATGATTTAGCGATTCGGCGAAAGAGACTGATAGAATAAGTACCAGGCTTTAACAATAAGTACTGCGGTTAATTTGTTCGACTAAACCAGAGGTTCTCAACCGGGGCCCACAGAAGCTTTAAGGTGGTCCACGAGTAAAAGATTGTAATTTGTGGGTCCCTATATAAATTTTGTTTACTAGGAGAGGTACCCCTGTATTAATTGAAATTTTCACGATTTGTATTTGGAATTTATGTTAAGAATATAAGGAAATTGTTTCGTTGTTAGTTTTTACTAACCTACAAACATATTTGATTTCAAAAATTTACATGAGCACATATGGGGCTCCACAGATGATGAGATAGTTCTCAGGTGGGGGGGGGGTCCACAAGCAAAATGAGGTTGGGAACCCCTGAACTAAACCCTTCAAGGTTTAGTCGAACATATCGCCACAACACAAGGCCCGAAACATGTAAAAGGTATGTATGTATATGTATGTATGTATGTATGTAGGTAGGTATGTATGTATGTATGTATGTATGGGTGTGTGTGCATGTATGTATGTGCGCATATATGTACATATGTATATATATATATATTTTTTCTTTTACTTGTTTCAGTCAAATGACTGCAGCCATGCTGGAGCACCGCCTTAGATACACACACACACACACACACATATGTATGTATGTATGTATGTATGTGTGTGTGTGTGTGTACATATCTCCAATGTTACCGAGACGCAGCTAGCTGTTGTAGGGGTGGTTTATTTCGAAATGGGAGGAGGCGGGGGTGACTGTTATTTGTGGAAACATCTCCACTTAGAGGGGATGGGTGGAGCGAATCAATGGGAGAGCAAGAGAGACAGAGGAAGAGGGAGAGAGAAAGAGAGGAAGGCGAGTGCTTGCATGTGTGGAG
>NC_069003.1:20977292-20985080 GCF_001194135.2 Octopus bimaculoides
TATTTACGCCTACATATACATACATACGGATATACAGATATATAGCACACAAACACACATACACATATATATATATAGATAGATGTAGATATATATTACGTTCGCACGTGCACACAAAAGCGTACACAAACACACCCATACGCACATACATACATGATTAAAAACAAAATAAATATAAAAACGAAAAAGGCAAAAGAAAGGATTGAAAAAGAAAAAGATTCTTTTTTTCTAAAAAAAGCAGAAAGAAAAGAAAAGAAGGAGAAAAAAGAAAAATATATAAAGACAACTGGGCAACAACATTTTATTTTAAAAAAACGTTTATTTCGAGTTTTTCAACATCATTTTAACAACTTTTCTACATTTTTAATATATTTTTATATCGTTTTTACCTTTTTTACTTCATCGTTTATATATTTTTCTACATATTTTTTTTTTAATTCATCTTTTGTACACTTAATTATTTTCATTTGTCTAAATCTTAAAGCGGCATTTTTTCGAATTATTCTCTGCTGTTTCGAATACTGTTTGGGTACGACGGCTTCAAATGTTTTAGCAATATATCCTTTGAAAAGTGCCAGAAAACTAAGTCTTCAAATTCTTCCCAAGCAAAATATAATTCTCTCCCTCTCTTTCTCTTTCTCTCTATTTCTCTCTCTTCTCCTCTCTCTCTCCCTCTCTTTCTCTTTCTCTCTATTTCTCTCTCTTCTCCTTACTCTCTCTTTCTCCCTCTATAACACAAATTACACAAAACAAAATATTTTTCTTTATGGCCAATTAAACCTAATTAGGATTTAATTAGCTATTGTTATTTTTCATACAATCTTAATTACATCTTAATCACGACGAACAGATGAAAGAAAAGCGAAAACAAACTTACTTCCAGATTGAGACAGCAAGATATCGGGTTCGATTCTCGATTGAAATCAAATCACTTCAATTACGACACATTATTATTATTATTATTATTATCATTATTATTATTATCGATATCATTAGTTGTATTAGTATTCTAATCCATCTATATATTCAGTATTTATATTTATTGATTTATTTTTCACAGAAAACTATTAATTAAACTCGAAAAGAAAGAAGAAAAAATTTAAAGAAAATCAATTTCAAAAAGGGAGAAAAAAAATCATATTTCATATATTAAAATATAAAGAAATCAATTTGATAAATCGGGAGTTTATCAAATTGTTGAAGGACAGAAGGAAAACAGAAAGAAGAACAACATAACAAAGAAAGAAAGAAAAAAGAAAGAAAGAAAAAAGAAAGAAAGAAAAAAGAAAAAAAGAAAGAAGAAAAGAAGAAATAAAACGTTTTATTTCGAACAATCATTATAAGGATCGGTTTATATGGGCCTTCATCGATCGGATCTACACTCACTGGAGTTTCACTCACTTGATCTTCCCTCACTGGAGTGTCACTCACTGGATTTTCTTTACTTCTCATCACTAGACCTTCCTGCATTGGAACCGTCATTCATTCGTTTTTCACTCATCGGACCTCAACTCACTGGTGTTTCACTCATTTTGGTCCAATAGACCTACGAACTTGCATTCACAGGACTTTCACACGTTCGAGTTTCACCTCGTTGGATAGCTTCATTCTCTGGATTTCCGTTCGTTAGATGTTGCCTTAATCTAAAGGATTCAACTGTGTAACCACACACACACACACACGATACGTGTCATTGGATTTCTTTCATCATTAACGTACTATCATCAGTATTATCGCCTTGTGCTGAAGACTGGGTTTTGGATCTGTATATGCCATATCCTTGGCAACGCTGTCCATCCATCTGGTAATACCTTCGGGTCAACTTTCATTATTTTGTTTGCTCTATTTTTTTTGTTTTTTATTCATTGTACCTGAATATTGAAACTAATTCAAAGAAGTAAATTTATACATTAATTTACATTTATTCTTACACATGATATAATATGATATATATATATGATATAATAATAATAGTATATATATAATATGATATAATGATAATATATATATAATATGATATAATATAATATATGATGTCATATTTTATATAGATAGATAGAGGGAGAGAGAGATTACGTGTGTGTGTGTATTTTTGTATGCGTAGTTTTATCAAAATTAAAGAAGTCAATACATTGGCTTCTTTGTGATTTAAAATTTTCAAAAATAACAATAAACTAATTAACAAACAAAAACTCTAATTTAAAAACAATAATTCATTTATTTATTCATTCATAAGCTCATAACCGTATTTACTTCAGACAAAACAAATTAAATTCTTCAAATATATTTTCATCGCTTCATTCTTCGTAGGTTAAAAAAAAAAAAAAAAAATTTCTATTCTTTATACTATACAGAAAGGAAAAAAACAATTTGAACAAAAGTATATTTTCAAAAATTCGCAACCTGTCCACCTATCCATCCCTATTGTTCAAAATGGTTTTATTCCATTTCAGAACATATATTTTTTATATATTTATATAATTCCTCGATGTTTTCCTTTTATATTTTTTAAGGTGACGAAATATATTATCAAATCTATGTGTGTTAATATTCATTTACGTACACATTTAACATAGATTATATATATTTTTATTTATATATACATACTTATATTTTTATATAACTGTGCTTTTATATATGTATGCATATACATGCATTTACTGTACTCTTTTGTGAATACAAACGGGGAGAAGAGTACTCAGAAAAATATCCAACTGGCGGAGCATTCACTTCATTCATCCTTTTGTCTCCTGAACGAATGCATGAAGTCCAAGAACTCTGAGTAGTGACTGAGTGAAACATCATTTGCTTGTAAAGACACACACACGAAGGCGGAAAAATAAAACCAATAACATACATGCATACATAAATACTTATATACAGTTATACATACATATATGCAAACATTCATATATACATATTTGTGTATGAAATTTGCAGCGTCATTTCTTATATATACGAATATTGTATCATGTTTGCCTTCCATAGATTTCTTTAAAAAAAATAATTAAAACTATAAACAAACAAAATGAAATTCCATGCTTTTTCACAAAACTGTTATAATTCTTCATATCATGAAGTAGAAGAAGAAGAAATCATGTGCGAAGCAAACGATATTCCGCGAGATTACACGTGGTTAGAACTCAAAGAATCGGATAGCTTTTGGGGAGAGAACCTCGATATGGTTGCCTGCTTTTGCAACTGCCAAGATATCTGTTCTGGTGACTGCAACAAATACAACGAAATTTATTGCACAAATGATTACGACAACAATAACAACAACAATGATAACGTTAACAACAGCAACTGCAAAAATACCAATAAATTTATCACGAATAGTTCTGAAGACAGTGTGTCAATAGAACTTAATGGAAGCAACAGAATTAGTCATCATGCTTTGACGACAATGTCTAAAGGACATTCTACTCCGAGTGATGCGTTTAACTCGGTGTTATTGGAAAAAAATTATCCGGTCTTTTTTTATAAGAAATCTTCCCCGGTTAAATGGGGATCAGAAAGTACGGTTTCTCCTGGTAAACCATCGTCTGTCGACCAATCAAAGGTTACAGCGAATACGCAACCTCAACGAGTTCGTCACATCAAACAACGATTTCAGCAACATCACTGCAGCCATTGCCCAAAAAACGTTGAAACTATAACCACAGCAGCAAAAACAACAGTAACAACAACTACAGCAGCAACGACAACAATAACAACAACAGCAGCAGCAGCGACGACGACGACGACGACTGCAGCAAAGGCAACAGCATTAACACCTAAACGCCAATCTTCAGTTCTTCCAAAGACGTATGCTTCGGATGAAGCTAACATTGTTGAAAATAGGCTCGTCAAGGATGTTACGCGTACAAATTCATCGTCGCTGATCAAGACCGGAACTACATGTGTGAGTAAACGGAAGTATGTAAGTATAGTGCCAAACAATACCGTACCGATGAAATCTGGTGCCAGTGACGAGAAACTAGTTAAGTCTTGCAATTCTTCCGGAGACAACGAAACATTTGAGGGAGGAAAAGACGTGTTGAAAAAGCGTAGAATCGCGGCCAACGCTCGTGAACGACGGCGCATGAGCAGTTTGAATGTGGCTTTCGACAACCTGCGAGCTGTGGTACCGGCTCACGGGAAAATGTCCAAGTATGATACGTTGCAATTGGCGCAGGTTTACATAATGAAACTTCGCGAAATTCTTGAAGTGTGAAAAAAAATTGTCAGCTAAAAACGGTAAGGAATACGAAAACAGCAGCAAGAACAATAGCACCAACAGCAGCAACAACATCAGCAACAGCGGAAGGTAAGTTGCATGAAGTGACTGTTAACTAAAGTATATTTATCACCATGCCCATCACACTGACATTGGATTGGCAGTGAGACTAACAGCAATAACAACAAAACTCACTGATGGAAAGAAAGAAGGAAAGAAAGAAAGAAGGAAAGAAAGAAAGAAGGAAAGAAAGAAAGAAAGAAAGAAGGAAAGAAAGAAAGAAAGTATTATACAATATTAATGTGTACAAAAAAATTTGCTTTGTTTTAACGATGAAAGGACGATAAATCAACGGAATCGGTTGACCATCGAGCAAAATACTTCACGGGTATATCCGTATATATTTTTAGTTCAGTTTCTGCCAGAAGTGATTTTCTCCCTTTCATCCTTCCTTGGTCAATAATCTAAAGAACAATCAAGTTACCGAAGAGGCAATCCTCTTAAAAATGTGCGGTCTTGTGCTTATAACAAAAGTTACTATTTTTAAGGATTAAACAAAGACATTCACAAGCAATCATTGACCTTTTGTCACCATATTTCTGTTGAAATAGACTGCCTTTGTTTCGATTGATTTTTGAAAATGAAGAAGAATTTAGTTAAATAACTTTCTCGATATAACACTTGTGTTTGAAAGGAACATATCAGGATGAAATTTTGATGGAAAATTTTTTATTTTGGATCACTTAAACCATTTTGTCATTATATTTCTGTTTGAAAAACACTGCCTTTGTTTCAATGAAGTTTGATAATAATGAACAATTTAGTAAAATAATTTTGTCATTATTAAACTGGAGTTTAAAATCTAAATTAACATGAAATTTTGATGGAAGAAGCTTTTCATTTAGATCGCTTTAACTTTTTTGTTAGCATATTTCTGTTGAAATACGCTGGTTTTGTTTCAATTAATTTTGAAAATAATGACGACTTCAGTCAACGTAAATTCATCGTCATTAGGTTGGTATTTGGAACATAAAGTAACATGAAATTTTGATGGAAGCTCTTTAGATCACTTAAAAACAGGAACTTTGTATCATAGAACCAGAGAATGTTATCAGGTGAATTACAGATCACATGAGACTGATAGTTATATGATATTCAATAAATGCTCAACTGCGTGTATGTCTCCCAGAAACCTCTATAATTCGTCCAAACAGTTCACATATGGAATATGATATATGCGATATGGGATGTGTGCAACCTGACTTAATCTGATATCTAGAGATTCGATTAATTATTCAACATGAAGTTTATCTGATATTCTAACTAATAATGGACTTCAGTGGAATAACCAACGTACTATACTCTGTATAACTCGCAGTGATGATTAATATTCACTTTGGCCTCCTATTCAGCAATGTTGTAAATATTTCAACAGTGACCACATGGTGTACATCAGTCTAAGCTATGATAGTAACTAAAATAACAATGAAGCATTAGCTACATGAAGAGACCATTATCACCAAGCTAACTTTTGTGACACCATGTGAGACAGTTTTTTTCTGCCGCAGTCTGTACATCAGTTTCAATCAAATAATGTTCAACATAAATCGTATCCAATATGAACTAATCTCATATCCTATTCAACGTAGATCTTTGTGGAATGACCAATGTCTTATATCAATTTATATAATTTGCAGTGATAATGGATATTCAATATGGCCTAAGTGTGATAATAAATATACAGGTTGTAGCAACATAAAAAAAACCCCTCCTTTCCGCCATTCTCGATCATTGTTTCAATAATAAGCACATGATGTACCTAAAAAGACAACAAAAAAAAAGATAAAATATTAGCTACATGAAAACACCATTCCTGTCTACCGAACTTCATTACCGCCACATCAATGGCCTTGCAAAATATGGGAGGAGAATTGTCTGTCGCGCCCTGTAAGTTGATCCGGATCGAATGTATCAAAAAAAAAAAAAAAGAAAGAAAAGAAAAAGAAATTACTCGCCGTAATTTCATATTGTAAATGGACTAATCCTAATCTCATACGCTGCTCAACGAGTATTGTCTTGAAACGTGTTATATCCAAACGTGATATATCTTATATAGTTCCTTCAGTGTGATATTTAATATAACAAACTCAACCAAGTATTGAACTTCTCTCATTAAGAGGACAACATTCATCAATGACTTACTTTTGTATTCAACATGACTCGATACAATGATATGCAGCGAGTTCAAATTACAGAGATCCTTTCTCCCCCATACAAATCGATGTGGTATCTAGATTGGACAGTAAACACTCCTCCCCTCCATATAATACTATATACTGATATCTGTCATATCAGATATATTCATCAATTTGATATCCAATTTCAGGGCAGTTATTTAATCCGAAAATGTTATACGGATATAGTTACATCTCTTTATTTTCTACTGAGTTCAAATCTTAACAAAGGTCAATTGTATTTTTCAATTTTCAGAAGATCCATGAAATATAGTACTAGTTATACACCAGGAATGTTATTTATAATAGACTATACTTTCCACTCTCCACCTCCACCGTTAAATCTGTGGCGTTGCACCATTGTTTGAAATCATTAAATTAATATTCAATGTCACTAAGGCAGCGACCTGGCAAAGTCGTTAGCACGCCGGGCAAAATGCTTAGCGGCATTTCGTCCGTCATTGCGTTCTGAGTTCAAATTCTGCCGAGACCGACTTTGCCTTCTATCA
Source organism: Octopus bimaculoides (assembly GCF_001194135.2). Classification (NCBI taxonomy): domain Eukaryota; kingdom Metazoa; phylum Mollusca; class Cephalopoda; order Octopoda; family Octopodidae; genus Octopus; species Octopus bimaculoides. Next base: position 20,984,255 of record NC_069003.1, read on the forward strand.
GTTCTGTGTTGATAAAATAAGTACCAGTTAAACACTGGAGTCGATGTAATCAACTTACCCCTACCCCGAACTTTCTGGTCTTGTACCAAAATTTGGAATCAATATTCAATGTCATAAGCTAAAGACAACGAGGAAAACAAAGCAACAACAACAATAACAAGAACAGCAAAAAGAAAAAAATACTTGGCTGGATTGACTGTTAAGTATTGTAGAGCTGTCAATATGGCGACGAAGATAACGCTGGATCGAAAGTGAGGCTAACAATAAGAATAACAAAAGTTACGTGAGCTCAGAGGCAGAATAAAAAGGAAGTAAAGATTGATTGAACAACATTCTATCCGTTAAAACAATAAAGAAACAAAATAACATTTTGAGAAGAGTGATAGATTGGCAAAATCGGTTGAGTGTCAAAGAAAATGCGCTACGTTAATTATTATTTTTTTTAACTGCGTCCTTTAAATGTACTCAGTTTAGTATGACAGACTAATCATCACCATCATAATTATCACAGCATATTTCATATCATTAAACTGGACTTTTTGTAGGGTGGGGTAGTTTGTAAAGAGTGAAAAAAACATATCACCCACTTTTGAAAGCTATTTATAAAAAAGTAAAAATTGTTCAACCATTTTTAAATTATATTATTTGTAAAAAGAAAAAAATATAATGATCTGACATTTTTATAAAAAATTTATTATTTGTATAAAGAGAAAATAAATATATGAGCCATTATAAAGTTTATTATTTGTAAAAAAAAAAAAAAAGAACAAGTAATTCAAATTTCACCAAGGTCTCAACTTTGGTGAAGTTCTCAACTTTTATCCTT
>NC_069003.1:20985746-20994134 GCF_001194135.2 Octopus bimaculoides
GGAGAATAAAATAAGTGGCACTGGGGTTGAGGCAATCGACCTACCACCTCCCACCAAATTGCTAACCTTGTACCAAACTTTGAAATCATTATCATCTTTATCATCATCATCATCATCATTATCATCATCATCATCATCATCATCATTATTATCATCCTTATTATTATTATTATTATTATTATTATTATTATTATTATTATTATTATTATTACGACAGGGAGCTGACAGAATTGTTAGCGCGTCAGCATTTTTTGAGGCTCTTTACGTTCTGAGTTCAAAATCCGCCGAGGTCGACTTTGCTTTACATCCTCTCGTGGTCGAAAAAATAAGTGCCAGTTGAACACTGGAGTTGACATAAACAACTAAACCTTTACACCTAAAATTGCTGACCATGTACAAAAATTTGTAACTATTACCAGTAAAAAAAATAATAAAACACACACATATATCATTCAACTACGGTAGTAGCTGAATAATATTGTTAAGGCCGCAATTTACTCACATGCACCATCTTTCAGAGCTTGTCGCTAATTCAGTTCTTAACCAAATTGAAAACCGTTAACATTTTTGAAGAGGATTGGTCCCTAGCTACATTTTGGCATTAAAAAAATTGAGATTTGATCCAGTAGAAAATGTTTACATCAAAATTTGTAGCAGCATTATAAGGGAGTAAGTAACGCCACCAATCAAGTTTAGATCTAAATAACTTTTATATTTTAAAAGCAAAATGTATTTATCTTAGTTTCAGTGATAGAAGAAAGCATGAAGAGTTTCATAGTTTTGATCCCATGCAACAAAAATGTGTATCAAAAAAGTTGTGAGGTAAAATATCATGAAAAAATAGAAGTAAGGCAAAAAATTGGATTTAAGTATAATTAACGTTTTATTTTAAAAACAAACTATGTTTTAAATAAGCTTAAATGATAGAACTCAATTCGAGGAGTTTCGTGCAATGAAGTTTTAAAAGAAAAGAGTTATAGATGTTTGTTTCTCAAATTTGAGGGTGATAATATAGTTCTATACATTTTTATGAATATAGTGCTATATGTAAATTTTAATATATGCCACCGGCATCATTAAGGTAAGGAAAAAATTATCAACGACACTGCTAATTGACACATTTGACACATTTTTAATTAGCATAATAGTATAGCCTGGAAAAAATATGGATTACATGGAAAAATGCGAGCAAGAAAAATAATATTCTTAAGATAATAAACCTGGAAAATTACAGGACGAGTTATTACACTTGGAAAAGTTCAGGACAACTTATTACATCTGCTAAAGTACAGAACAAGAAAATTTTTACTTAGAATATTGCATCTAAGGATAAAATTTGAATATTAAAAATCATTTGATTTTAATTTACAAAGTAACATTATAATTAAAAAAAAGTACCATCATTTTGTTAAGATATTGACACACTAGAATACTTTAAAAAATGAGTGCCAGATGTATCGATATAGCTAAAGTTTTATGCAAAGTAGAATAGTATATATAGAAGGTAAATTCATTATGTAAAAAATAGGCATTGCGTTAAGACTCAAAATGTGAAGACTTAGCAATAACTGAGGCAACAACTCAAGCAAATTTTACTGTGAATTTGTTGTTATAGGTAGATTTTACTGTAATATATGACTAATCTTTGTATTATTCTATTTATTGTTGTAACTAATTATGTACTACTGTTATTTTTATAACCTATTAACAAATTTCTAATTATTAATCAATAATTAAAAAATGATTTTTTTTTAAGTGAAAAGATATTTTAATAAAGTTATTTTTTTATTTTTCATAGAAGCAACAAGAAATAACAAATAGAAGTAATAATTTGTCATTAAATTTTTAGTCTTAATAAAAGCTAATATTTTCTAAATCTAAATATATATTTGAAATTTTATCCTTAGCTGCGATATTTTAAGTAAAAATTTTCTTGTAACTTAGCGGTTCGGCAAAAGTAACAGGTAGAATAAGTACTGGGTTTACAAAGAGTAAGTCCTGAGGTCGATTCGTTCGACTAAAGGCGATGCTCCAGCATGGCTACAGTCAAATGACTGAAACAAGTAAAAGAATGTATTCTTTTAAGAATAAGAATTTATTATTTAACACACACGCGTGAAATTTGACTGGTGACCGCCGTTACTGCGGCTGCAGCCATCTGTGACAGTTTTCTGAGAGAAATAGGTTTTTAAAGAATAGAAGATGGGGACGAAATTTCTCTCAAGGGGAGAGAATCGCTGAGAGAGAGAGATTTTATTTCTATTTTTTATACGCTTATTTTATTATGCGAGTAAATATTTCTATTTAATTCATTTTTACTTATTATGTTTTGGTTGGCCTTGTAGCTGCAAGTAGATGCAGATAAATTTATTTTGTTCTGATATCGAGTTTAGGTCCGCCATTTTGTAAACTTTATTATTTGTGAAAGGAGAAACTATAAATGAACTATTTAAAAATTTTAAACCCTTAAAACAAATTTGAATTTAGACGTGTTGGCACTTTCTTAAGGATTTTAACTGTAAACTACAATAGAGACCTTGGGCTTATACATCAGTGGTTCTCAATCGGGGTCCATATCAACCCTGGATGTCCACGCAAGCAAAATGGTAAATTGGGTAAAATGGTATTATTTTAAAGGTCCATGATAAAACTTTGCTTTAGATAGCAAGAAAACAGTTAGGTTTCTTTCTCTAATTTTTGACATAGATTAATATGTTTCCGGCAACTGAAACATGTTCTCTCGGGGCCTACCTCTCGGGGCCGTCGAGAGGTAGGCCCCGAAACGGCGTGCATTCTCTAGCTAATAACTCCCATGACCTTGCTAGCATCCGGTATGCGGAGCTTTCAACTGGTTGCACTTACATCTGCAAATTGTTTGCAAACAATCTCACTGGCTAATAGCGATATCAGCGCCTGTTCTGACACTCTTATTCATCGTTGGCGAAGGATGAATCGCTGCTATATGTAGCAGTCAAGCGTCTATCATTGACAAGACCAAGGAAGGTTGAAGTCACGTGATCTGGTGGTCTCATCGCTGGATGTGGCGGGAAATTATCTCTCCGCTCACCAATATGAGAATTTCTCTTGTGATAACAATCGCAGTACAGTTTGTTCTTACAGAACATCTACTTCTATGTGAGCATAAATATTACTCCTGGAACGGTTATATGGTAAATTCGTATTATTGATATTGGATAGTAAGTTGAAGTAGGTCATCATCAGTTAAACTGAGAGCTGAAGGAAAAGAAGGAAGGTGTGTAGGTGTACAACTGCTTCAAGAATGGATGCACAGTTGGTGCAATTCCTGTCAGGTAATCTCCGACTAGCATTTTAGTATGTCTGTGTATCATCTGCCACGGCACATCCAGTTTTCCACACAGCGAGTGCTGACAACAAATGGAGCATCTGACTATTGATACGTATGCCTGCCACAGAAAAGGGAAGCGTAGGTACCCCAGTCTGGCCACACGTGAACTGGGGCAAGGCACGATGGCTAGGCAGTAATATATGACGGATGCAATGTATATATGCTACACCTCTGCCCGATCTTTCAGGGATAACTGTCTCCCGGCTCATTTCTGTTGCATGTAGGATGGATCTAACTATCGGCTGAGTTCATTGTGAAGAAAATCTCGCCACCTTCCTTTAACTGAGCAGATAAGGCAATTTAAGTTTGGTGGCTATGGCGAAAGAGGTTGTATGCTTTTGACCGATACAAACAAGGAATATTTCCCTGAGGTTCTAGATTTTGACCGAGACAAACAATACTTATCTCCCCTGGAGTCTAGCTTCTGGTCATACACAAACAATAATTACATCTTGTGTTCTTACTTTTTATACTTAGTTTCCTAGGGCTTATATTGTTCAAAGTATCATGCAGAGGCTGAACCTGGACACCGTGTGGTCGGGAAGCAAGCTTCTTACCATACAGTCATTCCTTTTTTGTTTATGTCACCTATTCATTTTTTTTTCTTTTCATGAGGGTGCGTGGCTTAGTGGTTAGGGTATTCGGCCCACGATCATAAAATCGTGAGTTCAATTCCTGGAGGTGGGTTGTGTCCGTGAGCAAAACACTAAATTTCACGTTCCTCCAGTCCTTAAATGAGTTATACCTGTATTTCAAAGGGGTCAGATTTGTCACATTCTGTATCGCACTGTACCTCCCTGAGATCTACGTTATGGGTATGCATGTCTGTGGAGCACTCAATCACTTGCACATTAATTTCACGAGCAGGCTGTTCCGCTGATCGCATCATTTGGAACACTCATCATCGCAACCGACGGAGTGCCTGTTTTTTTCATGAAGATTCCTGTATCTCACTTGTCCCTGTCTATCTTTGATTAAATGGGTCAGACGAAGCTCATACACCACCACACCCTACCGCACCCTCAGCTGCTTAGCCTCCCGACCCCCCACCGGTGAGGTTCGTTAACCGCGGTTTGGCTTTCATATTGATTGATAGGTGGTCTTGTATATATGTATGTGTGTGTGTATGTATATGTATATGCATATTATGTATGTGTGTGTAGTGGGGGTTATGTATGTGTTTACGTGAGCGTGTATGTGTATATGTATGTGTGTATATCATGTTGATTGATAGGTGTTTAAACATATAATATATGTATGTATGTATGTATGTTTGTATGTATGTATGTATGTATGTATGTATATATATGTGTGTATGTACGTAGGTATGTGTGGGAGGAGAAACACGCGAAAAAGAAAACTTTGAAGAGGAAAGAAATAGAATAACAGACAGACAGACAGACAGACAGGGATGAAACGAGACAGAAATAAGTAAATAAATAAATAAATAAATAGAAGCCTTGAACGCTATATTGTTATCATAAATGAAATGATACGTTATTAGATTCAGAAAGATAAATTATTTATCGAAATAAATTAGCATAATTAATTACCGATATGATAATTGATTAGATATTTTGGGGTGGATGAGGTTGTATGTGGGTGCAAGGCAGCTTTGAATATATTAAGGGTCTTAATTTTGTACTTCGTAGCTGTTGCCTTCTACATAGGGGTTTGCTGCATCACAGACTGTGTGAGTGGGTGGGAGGACTATTTGTACGTGTGTGTGATGCGTGGATGAGTATTATAACACAAACACAAAGACACACGTACACACATCATACGACGGGCTTTCAACATAGTTTCTGCCAACCAGGTTCACTCACAAGGCATTGGCGGAGGTTAAAACAGAAGATACTTGTTTTATATATATATATATATATATATATATATGCATATATACATATATATATACATAGCTCTCCTGAAATAAGAATTTCTAACTTCCGGTCAGCCATTATTATGATTGACCGTTGACTGAACACTATTCAATTTTTTTTCTCCGTGTTTTTCTCCTTGTCTCCGTATTCTTTCTGTTGAAGAGCGTAGCTCGAAACGTCAAAGACTTTCCGTATTCCCGAGCGTCATACTAATATATACTTTTGTTATTTACACCACCTGTCCTCGTCTGTTGTTAATTTTTGTATATTCTCCCATATACATATATATATATACTTTATTCAAAAGCAGCAAAAATATCACCAAAAACTATTACTCAGAGTATATATATACCGAATATTTCCGTGTACAAGATGACCTTTAGATAAGACGAGGTCAAAATTTATAAAAAATTTCATGAATTTCTTTCATATCTGTAGTATAAGACGACTGCTAGATTAGAAAACCATCTGTGTACAGGCTAGCTTTTGCAGGTACCTTTAGAAATATTGGTCATGTAAAGATGATGTTATTTCATGTCTTTTGCTTTTGTTTTTATTTACTGTATCCTTAGAAATTAAAATAAACGAAATAACGAATTCGTTTTTATATCATGTTGTTTTCATACACGCGTCACCTAAAAAAAACCTGATTCTTTTTCTTCTTTATCAAAACTTTATCGCTATCATAACAACCGCTAACAACAATACGATAATAGTGGTTCATATGACTGAAATGTTATAAACAGTTACAGTCAGCCTGGAGTATCGATAACCATTTACCTATACTTCATATAAAATCACAGACTGTCTAGTCAAGTGAAATTTATAATTATTTTATGCCCATACCAATATGTAACCACCAACAAAAAGAAAATATGAGGTTTCAAATTGGAAGTTATAGAAGTAGCCAAGAGTTCGAACAATTGGGTAATGATGTAGCTGAATGAGCACTCTAGCAGAGACAAGATGGCTACATTGTAACATGAAATATAAGACCTTATGCCCTAAAATGGGATAAATCATATAAAGAAGAAAGTAAAGATTTTAAAGCAGCAGTAGGCTGGTGCAATCGTTTTATGAACAGAAAAAATCCGGTAATAAGGGAGAAAACAAAAATCGCCCAAAAACTCCCAAGAGATCTCGATCACAAAGTAACCAGTTTTCACCAGTTCATCATCCAGCAGAGAAAAAGGCATCAGTTTCCATTGTCTCATTGGAAATATGGATGAACTTCCATTAAATTTTGACATGTAGGGTAACAAAATGGTTGATTTGAAAGGAGTAAAGACAGTGCACGTTAAAAACACAGGATATGAGAAAACGAGTTTTACGGTGGTATTATCCTACATGGTTGACAGTACAAAATTAAAACCCATGATTATTTTTAAACGTAAAACAAAGCCCCAAATAGATTTTCTTCCTAGCGTTTTTGTTCATTTTCACGAGAATAGGTGGATGGACGAGAGTGGTGTGAAATTATGGATTGAGAATATTTGGAACAGGCAGCCGGGTGGCATACAAAACGAACGCAGTTTATTGGTTTGAGATATATCTCGTAGCCACGTAACAGCAAATACTAAAACCCGGTTATTCAAAACCGATACTGATATTGCCGTTATGCCTGGTAGTTTGACTTCTATACTGTTGCCGCTCGATGTCAGTTTAAACAAACTATTTAAAGATAATGCGAGAGAGCAATGGAATAACTGGATGATGAATGGAGAAATATCTTCTACAAAAGGGGGAACTATGAATGCTGCCTCACTTGATGTTCTCTATGATTTTGTTATAAAGGCATGGGACAAAGTCAAAGTAGAAAATGTAATAAAATCATATTTAAAATGCGGTATCTCTAATGCCATGGAAGGGACCGATGATGATATTCTGTCCAATAGCGACGACAAAGTCGAGGTCGATTCATCAGAACCAGATTGGAATCCTTACAATGACGGCATATGTGATGAATCTAGTGATATATATGAGAAACTTTTAGAAACAGATAGTGATAACTGTGAGGAATTTGATGGGTTTTAGATAAATGCATGTGGCAGGTTTGATGGTTTATTAATATTATTTATCTTGATAGGAAATAAAAAAAGTTTATAATGTCTTATGTTTTAAATGCAACTACTGTAAAATAATTTTATTGAAAAATAAAGGTTGTATGTAATCCAAATTGTGTTATTTACCACCAAATGATAAAAGATATTTTATAAAAAATATAAATATGTTATTCTAAATGTTATTACTACAGTTATACATCACCGTTTTTTGAAAGGTTAGCGAAATATAAAAGTTGCTATGAGCGCAACCATAACTCGATGTTTATATTTTCTCAGCCGAGCTCGCATAGAGAGAAGTTGATTTCAATGATATAGAGTTATCTTTCGAATAGGCTATTTACTATGAAGATATGTTAATAATATATAAAGTAAAAATGTTTTTATTTTCTATATTTGAAAATCTTTGGCGCATACTAGATAGAGCTATACAAAAAAAAAACTTGATAGAAACCTAAATCTGAAGATGAATTGTTTCGATTGTTGAGTGAAAAGTGGGCAGAAATTCCACAAGAGACAATCACAAAGCTCATCAGTTCAATGCCAAAAAGAGTTTCTGAATTAAAAACTGCAAAGGGAATGTCAACTAAATGCTAAAGTATATAGTCCTACCTATCGATTACATTTCAACTGTTCGCTTTGAAAATTAAAGGTGTCTATTTACTTTCTGCATGTCTGTGTATATATATATATATACATATATATATATAGGCGCAGGTGTGGCTGTGTGGTAAGAAGTTTGCTTCCCCACCAACCAACAACATGGTTCTGGTCTGGGCAAGTGTCTTCTACTATAGTTTCGGGCCGATCAAAGCCTTGTGAGTAGATTTGGTAAAGGAAACTGAAAGAAGCCCGTCATGTGTGTGTGTGTCTGTCTGTCTGTCTGTCTTTGTGCCTGTATATGACCTCCACCACCGCTTGACAACCGGTGTTGGTGTATTTACGTCCCTGTAACTCGACGGTTACCGATAGAATAAGAACCAGGATTTAATAAAAATTAACTACTGGGGTCGATTCATTCGTCTAAAAATCCTGCAAGACCGTGCCCCAGCATATATATATATATATATATATATATATA
>NC_069003.1:20994922-20998436 GCF_001194135.2 Octopus bimaculoides
TTATTATTATTATTATTATTATATGATTGAACGCCACGCATCCTCTTCCAAGTAAGTTTATATATAGATATAGATATATACGCACGCACACACAAAACCAGTGGTCTAGGAGCGAACGTATCCCTTTTCTCTCCGTCACACTCAGCGCTCTGTCTGCCCCACCCCAATTCTCCTCAAACCCTCCTACACCCCTGGACCTGCCGCTGCGCAACAACAACTTGACAACGGAACCGCCATTGTTGTGGAATCAACTTAACTCCCCTATTCACAGAATCATACACCAGCACACACACACCAGTATAGGTGGACAAATATAGATACGCATCTACACACACTTCCAGTATACAGATACGACACGAGATCATAATATTTACACTGTATATATGTATGTATATACGTGTGTCTATTCTGTAAATATGCGTGAGTGTGTGCGTATGTGTGCATCTATCTATCAATCTCTCTCTCTATATATATACGTATGTATGTATGGATGGATGGCTGGATGGATGGATTATACAATCGCACACACACACACAATAAATATACTCAATATACATATGTAAATGCATATATGTGTGTGTACGTATAAACGTTCACACTCTTTACAAACACGTACTCTATATACATTTATAAAACATATACTTACACACGATGCATAACACAGCACACACACACATACACACACACACACACACACACACTCACACACACACACAAACAAACAAATACGCACATTTCCAGCGAAACAGCTGGCACGCGACTATAATTAGAGAGGAAGGCGGAGCAGGTGAGGTGAGAGGGGGAAATGAAGAAGGGAGTAGAGTGAGTAGTAGGCAAAGAAATGGTGGTAGTGGGAGGAAGAAGAGAGGGAGAGATAGACAGTCTTGAGAAGAAGGAGCCGGTTGTTGTTTAGAGCCTAGTTCATCCTTGATCAAGCAGACCTATTTTCAAGGCCATTCCAACCGTGACAATCCCACCTTTGTATTCAGACAATGCATCAAGGACTACATTTTCCCTAAAACAAGTTACTATTAAAACATAGTATTTTGAGGGAGATTTGGTTCTATTTCCTACAGGTTGTCTAACCCTAGGTCAGTCCAGGTCCAGCAGAACTATGACATTCAATTCCATTGTAACCGAAACTCACCTGACATTTTATTCAGATACAAAGTACTTATTTTATCGTCTTTCATTGTCGAACCACTAAGTTACGGGGATATAAACAAACCTGTACCGGTTGTCAGGCGATGGTGGGGGACAAACACAGACTCAAACACACACACACGCGCGCGCGCACATATATGTATATATACGAGGGGCTTCTTTCACTTTCCCCCTACCAAATCTACTCACAAGGCTTTTGTCGGCTTGAGGCTACAGTCGAAGGCATTTGCCCAAGGTGCTACGCAGTAGGACTGAACACGGAACCATGGGGTTGTGAAACAAGCTTCTTACCACAAACCCATGCCTGCGCCTATAACTATAAAATATTTTGTGAAAGGACGTGGTACAGGTGTTGGACTCACGTTCCTAAGGTCGTGGTTTCGATTCCAAGGCTAGACAGCATGTTCTGTATCATGTTCACTCAGTTACAAAACGTGAAGCAGTAACAGATAGGGGAAGTTAACCCTGAGGTGGACTGGCGTTCCGTTTAGGGAGAAGTGTTGTACACTTCGTTGATTATACATCGGAAAATCTAGGTTGCGGTCCTACCTTATGATGGATGCTGTACGGTAGAGGTTCTCAATCAGAGTCCATATGATATAAGATTTTATGTCTATATGATATATTATGAGTGTGTGTTTGTTTCACAATCGGTATTTGGATGTTTACGTCCCTGAAACTTAGCGGTTCGGCTAAAGAGACTGATAGAATAAGTACCAGGATTTTTAAAAACGTACTGAAGTCCATTCATTCGACTGAAAAGCCTTCAATGGCGTACCTCACCATGGCCGCAGTCAAATGACTAGAACAAATAAAAGGTAAAAGAAAAAGGTATGTATATATACAGGATGCGGATGGTATTTGAGGATAGATGCATTTTTAGTCGTTATTTTATTTAACTAATTTTTATTGAACTTCTTTTTCAGAAAATAACAATGACAGGCATTAAGCTTACTAATGAAATGAAAAGACATGCTGTAATTGTGGTGGTTTTGAAGGCTAAGCAGGGTGATTTAGAAATTTCTCGTTTCCTGAAAGTTGTAAAATCTTTTTCCAAAAGATTCGGTGTGAGTTAGAGAAGGAAGACGGAAGCATATTACCTGTACCGAAACGTAAAAAATATTCCAAATGTTCTTATTCTATAAGGATGCCTGAATTTATTCAGGAAGTTAAGCAAAACATTGAAGTCAGTCCAGGAAAGTTAATAAGGTCAATTGCAAAATAATTTCTTGTGTCAGAAAAAACAATCAGAAATGTGCAAGGAGACATCAGGTACAAATCTTACATAATAAGAGATAAATTCATGTCAGAAAAAAAAAAAGAAAACCGTTTAATCAGATCCAATGGACTTTTGAACAAACTTAAAAATCCATCCTACAATTTTTTAATTCTTTTATGCGTTTCAACCTAAAGGCTGTGGCCATATTGGGGCACTGTCAATAAAAGTGGTCAGCAAGCCTCTACAGAGATTCGAACTTTGTATGTCTCAAATTCTGGCTGAACGATCTCTACCGTTAATCTAGGGGACCCCCGACACAAAATATTTTTATAATTTTATTTTATAGAATTCCTAATATTTAATTCTAAAAATATAAGATCTTTTAAACATCGAATGGCTAGGAGCAAATTAGGAGTCAAACGGAGTCCATAGGAAAAACTGGTTGAGAAAGGCTACTGTAAGGTCAAGACGACAACCCAAGAACTCCTTAGAAGATTTAAGCATGAATAGTTTCAGATCTTGGGGTTATAACAGATCCTTAGTAAAGCCTTTGACCCGGAATCTCAACATGGGTACATATTGCTCTTGGGGTTCTATATAAGATTTTCTTGTAAAAATTTATACGCAATAAATTTCTTCTACTTCTCCAATACACAATTTTTTTTTATACAGTTCCTTAGAATATTTACTTATACAAAGCAGAAGGGTGTTTCTTTATATACAGTGAATGGTTATGGGGATCCAGTAGAGTAAAATAGGGGTCAAAGGGGACCCTAAGCAAAAAATGGTTGAGAAAACCTGCCTTAGACGAAAATATATTTTGAGGAAGATTTCGTAGCTATTTCAAGCAAGTCGATCAACTGTGTGAAGGCTCCTTGTTTAGAATATGTACTGTTGTTTGGTGTTAAGTGATCAAAGCCATTCCAGCCGTGACTATCCTGTCTCTTTAAACTGATATTCTGTATCTAGTACTATATTGATTTCTGATTTTACACACAGAAAACCAAGGTTTCTCATACTTGGTGGGAACTGACCCGGGGCCATTGGCAGGATTGAAAAGTAGGGACTGTTTAAACAAATTGCTGTGTTTAAAAAAATTGGTGGTGATGGTGGTGGTGGTGGTGGTGGTGG
>NC_069003.1:20999500-21000943 GCF_001194135.2 Octopus bimaculoides
CCCCTCCCTTCCTCTTCCCCTTCCCCTCATTCTCAGTCTACACTCTCTTCTCCCACTCCCTACCTCCACCTCCACATCATCACCCCTCCCTCACGCCTTCATAAACGTAAATTTGAAACGATTAACGTTTCAATCATTTTTTTATTTTATTTTATCTTCATTTTATAATTTTCATCTTCCATTTGGTGAACCAGCAGAATCGTTAACACGCCGAGCAAAATGCTTGGCAGCATTTCTTCCGTCTTTACTGCCGTAGCCACCTTTGTCTTTGATCCTTTCGGGACGCGTGGCCAAGTGGTTAGGGTGTTGCACTCTCGAATACCAGATCGTAGTTTCGATTCCCGGACCGGTCGGCGTGTTGTGTTTTTGAGCAAAACACTTCATTTCGCGTTGCTCTAGTGCTTTTTGGGGACCAGCATGTCAAAGAATAGACCCAACCTTTCGTCCGCGTGTCGTGAAAGGCAACTAAAAGGGGTTCAAGTAAGATTTGCATTCCGACCTTGTTAAACCCTCTCCAACAGCGACTACTCAAACAGACTCACGGGGTCGGATGGAGGATTGTTGCCTGAGTGGTGCAAAGGCATCATCAGACCAAGTGTAGCAGAGTATCACCAACAAATAGTAGCGACACACTATTACGACGTCTCTCCACCCCTATACTACTACTACTACTACCAACACCAACACTACTGCTGCTGCTACTACTAGTTTCTGGATCGGCAAAATAAGTAGCAGTTGAGTACTGGGATCGATGTAAAAGATTTACCCCAGTCGCCGAAATTACTGGCCTTGTGCCAAAATTTGAAACCAATATTTCCTTTTCCATTTAATTTTTCGCTATTTTCACTGACTTTGTTCTTATATACTCTATGTTATTTACATTGTATCAGTTTTCTATGTGTTCATATCTGGGCAGCATGGTTAAGCAGTTCGCTTCACAACGTCGGCGTCCCCGAGTTCAATCCCAGAGATGGCAAGACATGTTTCCACAGCCCCGGGTCGACTCATACCTGTGTATAAGCTCGTCGGGTGGAACCTACCTGTAATTCAAAGGGCACAGCCTTGTCACACGCACACTTTGTAACGTTGATTCTGCCTGACAATTACAGATTAGTTATATGAACAGCCGCAAGAGTGACTGTGTAATAAGAAGCTTGCTTTCCAACTACACGGTTCCGGGTTCAGTCCCATTGCGTGACACCTTGAGCAAGTGTCTTCTACTATAGCCTAGGGCCGACCAAGAACTTGTGAGTGGATCTGATCGATGGAAACTGAAAGTAACCCGTCATTGGGTTGCGGCTTTTTTTTTTCAACAAATTTTATTCAACAAAAACAATAACGATATTTAACAAAAACATCTTTAAATGACGGTCTGACCGTCTGCCAAGCAAATAGGAAGCAGTAATTGAAGTAGATGGTGAATATGCTCCGGAATAATCATTT
>NC_069003.1:21000953-21003319 GCF_001194135.2 Octopus bimaculoides
AACAAATTTTATTCAACAAAAACAATAACGATATTTAACAAAAACATCTTTAAATGACGGTCTGACCGTCTGCCAAGCAAATAGGAAGCAGTAATTGAAGTAGATGGTGAATATGCTCCGGAATAATCATTTAAAGATGTTTTTGTTACATGTTGTTATTGTTTTCGTTGAATGAAATTTATTAAAAAAAAGCCGCAATAATTATGCACCAACCCAATATATATATATATATATATGCACCAATCCAATATATGGGGGTATATGTGCCTGTGTTTGTCCCCTACCACCACTTGGCAACCTGTGTTGGTGTTACGCCTCCGTATCTTAGTAGTTCAATATAACAGACTAATAAAATAAGTATTTAAAAAAATAATAAACGTACTGGAGGCGATTCGTTCGACTAAAAATTCTTCAAGGCGGTGCCCCAGCATGACCACAGTCTATTGACTGGAACAAGTAAAAGATAAAAGATAAACGATAGCGTCGCCATTGAAATAACTCTACTAGCGCCGCACCCGCGGCCATGTAAAATAGGAGAGGCTTTTTTCGCTCCACTCTGCGAATGATGATCTCCTTTCACGAATTATTTATTAAAACATGAGCTTCACAACATCGTATTTGACAAGAAACCCTCCACTTCAACCCTAAAATAATATAATCTGTAGATCTGTGTTTATGTCTTGTCAAACAAAAACTAGAGCACTCCAGGGGGTTTGTTATTTTAAGGGCAAGCGAGGAGGGAGAGTTTCTTTATATTTTCTTTTGTCTATTTACTCCCGTCTCCACTGATAAATGAAATCCACAATAACACGACGATGCGTCGTTAAGAAGGTTACACGATCACCGTATTGGATTTCAAATCGACTGTATCGGGTTTCAAATCCATTTAGCAATCAACGGCATTTTGTTTTTGTTTTTGTTTTTTTTATATTTTCGTATTAGGTGCGTTCTTGTGTGTTTGTGTATGTATGTGTGTGCGCGCGTGTGTACGTGCGTGTGTGTGTATGTTATGCATGTTTGTGAATGCGTGTTTGTATGTGTGTTTGCGTTTATGTGTGTGTGTGTGTGTGTGTGTGTGTGTGTGTGTGTGTGTGTGCGTGTGTGTTTTCCGTTGTGTTTGTTGGATTGCTATTGCCGTTGTTGTAGTCGTCAATGGTTATTTTTCTTTTCTTTTTGTCCTGGCAATTAATCAAATCAATTGATACTTTATGATGGCAATCAGAAACAACATTGTCCCCCTTGATCAATACTCACCTGGGGTTAACAGGGCTAACAACGGCGGTAACAACAACACCAACGACAACACCACAACTGCTACTACTACTACTACTACTACTACTACTACTACTACTACTACTACTATCACCACCACTTATCTTGCTTCTGTATCTCTTCGTACAGTGTAAAAGACAAGAAGAAAATAAAGCTTTTCTCGTAATACTCCTTTCAACTACAGGCACAAGGCCAGCAATTTCGGGATGGGGGTGGGGGTAGTCGATTACATCGACTGCAGTACTCTACGGGTACTTCGTTTTATCGACTCCGAATAGACTGGAAGGCAAAGTTGATTACATCGATTCCAGTAATTGATTGGTATTTTGATTTATTGACCCTGAAAAGATGAAAGACAAAGTTCATCTGAGTGGGATTTGAACTCAGATCATTAAAAGGCGGGGGATTGACAGAATCATTTGACAATATTCCTTGCGGTATTTCTCTCGACTCTTTACGTTCTGAGTTCAAATATCGCCGAGGTTAACTTTGCCTTTCACTCTTTCAGGGTCGATGAAATAAAGTACCAGTCAAATATAGCAGTCGACTTTTCCTTCCCACACAACCCGAAACCATGTGGTTGGTACCTGAATAAAAGAAGGGAAAAAACACCGCTTGCCAAAGATGAAAGCGAAAGTTTCAAAAACCACCAATACTACGATAAATACACATTTGTGTATATATGTATACATGTGCGCGCACACCCACACATACACATACACACACGCACGAGATAAAAAAAATACATAGAAAATATACAATGAAAACTATGTTTTAGCATTATAAAGATTTCTAAGATGACTTTTAATAATAATAATAATAATAATAATAATAATAATAATAATAATAATGATAATAATAATAATAATAATAATAAAAAGCTTTCTAATTGATGTATCAATACCAGCAGATGACAACGTTTCTCGAAAAGAAATGGAAAAACTTTCAAAATACAAAGACCTGGAAATAGAGGTAACTCGAATGTGGAATCTAAAAACAGAAACAATTCCTATCATAGTAGGCGCATTAGGTATGATAAAAAATATTCAGACAAATACATAACAAAAACACCAGGACTTACAAATATATATAAC
>NC_069003.1:21005614-21007034 GCF_001194135.2 Octopus bimaculoides
AACAAAAAAAAACAAAACGAAACAAAACTATTCTAACAAAGCAGAAACTGTTTTGGGTTCCGAAAGCAACAATTTTTCGATCGAAGATTATGGAGCTATAGAAAGGATATAACGAAATGGAAGAATCGTAGAAATAATGACTTAAGAACTCCAAAGATTCTTTTGTGATTTTTGTTTCTTTGCTTGCGTTTCTCTGTTTTGTTTTGTTTTGTTTTGTTTTTTCTAGCAAAAAAGAGAAGAAAAAACTCAAACAGTAATTTCGGTTCTATTGTTGTTTTAAGAATCATTGAATACTTTTAAAAGAATGAAATTAAATCGTAAGAAACAGGTCCAAGACTTGTGTGTGTGTGCGCGCGCTCTCGCACACGTGATGAAAAATACAAAGCAACTCTTTCTACAATAGGCACAAGCCCTCAAATTTTGGGACAGGGTTTTGTCGATTACATCGACCGCAGTGCTCGACTGGTACTTATTTCATCGACCCTGAAAGGATGATTATTGGAATAGAGTCCTAAAGCACTTCGTCCGAAGGGTCCAGTCAGAAGCAACTTTAATTAGACTTTCACACTGGATTCCCAACTGAGAGTGTGGATATTTTCCAACCAACTCGTTCTTGGTCAACGCTTAGGTTTCTTGCCTGTTGACTCGGTTTGAAGAATCCGTCTTGCAATTCGTGCCTGCGACATACTAATCACATGTCCGTACTACCTGACCTCTCAGTGCGAAGGAGTAGCGGTTCGACCTAGCGAGACTCCTTGATATCTGAGCTATGCACCCTGTTGAATAACGTTACTCCAGAGATCCTTCAGAGAAAACCCATCATGGCCATTTGTATTCGTGATCGAGCGCTGTCGTAGTCAAGTTCTTCCATTTTCGAAAGAATCATTTACAAGACATATAGTCCTGCAGTATCATGGAAAACAATTGGTTCCTTTCTGGATTGGTCAATGTTGATCGTAACGGTTGCAGCGATTGGTGTAATTTGTCGATTCCTTAGTAATATTTCTCTCTTCTGATGGGACTCCCTGATCTCCAAAGTTACGCACTCTGTTGAGTAACGTTATCCCAGAGACCCTTCGGAGGGAAGCCATTTCGGCCGCTTCTATTCGCTTCATTACCCAACAATCATGGCCTCAGGTAAGGATATTTATTTGCCGCAGCCATGAACTAGGCCCTAGCTCAGTGTTTCTCAGCCACTTTTTACCTACGGACTCCTTTTCATTCCTATTTTACACGGATGGACTCTCATAGTCATTAGATGTTTAAAAAATCATTTTTAATTTTTATAATTAAATATTATTATGAATTGTATTTAAAATATTGTTAAAATATTTTGTGTATTGTATAAGTATAATTAATTTATTGCAGATAAATTTTAGCAACATAATCTTACAAAGATCCTCAAGGGCCTTATGGAGAC
>NC_069003.1:21007300-21009350 GCF_001194135.2 Octopus bimaculoides
GTGTGTGTGTGTGTGTGTGTGTGTGTGTGTGTGTGTGTGTGTGTGTGTTGTGTGTGTTGTGTGTGTGTGTGTGTGTGTACACATACATACACATACTTTCAAAACATACACATATAGATAGATAAGATAGATAGATAGATAGATAGATAGATAGATAGATTATCCACAGATGAAATAAAGAAAACTCGTTTATTATCCGTGAACCTTTAAAACGAGGAAGTATCGTTGTTTTTGTTAAATTATCCAACTTTATGCCAAAACAAATATATCGACGCCATATCAATAGAAGCTCATTTCTCCAACTTGTTCAGCCGCCATTGTTTCACTTTCTTCAGACGCCATTTTAGCTTGGTTTGATACTTGTTATTGAAGCTTTTGGAACGGTTTTTTATATGCTCTTTTTAATATTTACCTTCATTTTTATTTTATTTTTCTTTCTTTCCTTCTTTCATATTTACCTCTTTTTTTCTTTTCTCCCTTTCTCTTTGTCCTCTCTTTTTTCCTGTTCTCTTTTCTTTTTCTATATTATTTTCTTTATTATTCTTCTTTCACTTTACCTCTTTTACTACTACTACTACTACTACTTTTTATATTTTCTTCTTTCTTATTCTTCTTCCCACTTCTTTCTCCACTTCTCTTTCTTCTTTTCACACTCCCTCTACTCTTCTTTCTACTTCTACTACCACTCTTCATGTTTCACTCTCCTCCTCCTCCTCTTTCTTCATCTTTTTCTTCTTCTCATCCTTACCCTCCTCATACCCCACATCTTCTTCAGCTCTTCCTCTCCTGCTTCTCATTTCTTCTTCTTCTTCTTCTTCTTCTTCTTCTTCTCCTTCTTCTTCTTTCCTTCCTTGATTCATTCATTCCTTCCTTCCTTCTTTCCTTTCCTATTCTATCTCGTTTTTGCTTGCCACCACCTCCTCTCCTTCTGCCATTTTACACCTACCTCTTTTTACAGTTGTTGTTGTTGCTGTCGGTTTCGGCAGCAGAGACGTCGTCGTCGCCATCGTTATTTGACCCTAGGTTGATCTAAATTCTACAGACATACAGACAGATCTATAATCTAACTATCACTAACCAGTGCTTTCTTTATTTTTTATATCTTCTGCACAATCAACGAGCTATATGTCCTTCCTTTTGTAGGTGGGACGGAGTGATCTGAGAGGTATTTGGTTTCTGTTTCCAGTAAGACGATTAACTACTCAAATGTTCCCTCGTTAGCCTGCGAATTAAGTTTTTGTGGTTCAGCTTAAGGCCATTACAGATCCAGGAGGCTTCTGATCAAAAGCATTCCAGTCGTGATCAACACATCGTTTTAAAGGTTAGTAAGACTAAACAATCAGATGAGTCCATTCCTTTGTTTAAAAAGGAACAGCAGGGTCTGATTTTTGAGAGTTATCGCCAGCTGTTTCTAGTTGGGTCGAATAACCAGGTAGGGATTACTTCGTTGGCTCGTAAAAGAAAAGAATACATAGGTTATACATACACATAATATGATGGCTTGCATATCTATTCTTAATGCGTTCCAGCAGATTCGAACGTGAATATGCTAATCGCTGTTGTATTTCGTCACAGGAGAACAGATTCTCCTCCACAACGTATATGTACTCATAATACACTAGATTCATTAGCACAACGGATTCTAGGACACCCGATGTTTCGACATAGTTTTGTCACATCATCCAAAGACATCCTGAACTATTAAGTCTAAAAAGAGTTTGAAGATCTTGTTTACAACTTGAGTAAACAAACTGTTTGCTGATCCCTGCTTATTCTTTTACTTCTTTCATTCATTAGACTGCGCCCATGCTGGGGCATCGCCTTGAAAAATTTTAGTCAAATGAATTGACCTCAGTACTTTCATTCACTTTTTAAATCCTGGCACTTATTTGATCGGTCTCATGGACCGAACCACTAAGTAATGGGAACGTAAATACACCAACACCAGTTGTCAAGGGGTAGTGGGAGACAAACGCAGACATAAACACATACATACACACACACTGCACGCGCACACACACACACACACACATACATATATATATGTTTA
>NC_069003.1:21009521-21010795 GCF_001194135.2 Octopus bimaculoides
ATATATATATATATATATATATATATATATATAGCTCGAAACGTCAAAGACTTTCCGTATTCCCGAGCGTCATACTAATACATCCTTTTGTTATTTACACCACCTGTCCTCGTCTGTTGTTGTTTTTTCGTACATTCTCCCATATATATATATATATACGTATAGATTAACAAACTAGGGAAAGGAATTCTTTCAAAGGGGTGTGTACAACATCTAATCTACTGGTACATCACTTGAATACCACATAAATATGGGTATAATACAAATTACAGACAATAAATTAAATAGAGATTCAATTGACAATCCAATAATTTATTTATATAATAATATAATATACTATGAATATAATATATTATATAAGATAACATAAAAGACCATTAAAAAACCCAAAGAGCCAACAGTTTGTTTCGACTTATAGACATTATTTGATTTATAAACAATTCAATCCACTTATATAAGTTTCATCAGAGCCTTGGTTTAAAGACAGACGAAATTCTGTGTGAAAGGATGGCTGGATTGTAAAGAAATTAATTCAAATTCCTATGTATATTCACGCTCATAATACATAGGCATTTGAATTAATTTTTTTACAATCCAGCCGTCCTTTCACGCGGGATTTCGTCTGTCTTTAAACCAAAGTTCTGATGAGACTTATATAAGTGGATTGAATTGTTTATAAATCAAATAATGTATATAAGTCGAAACAATTTGTTGGCTCCTTTGGTTTTTTAATGATTTTTTATGTTATATTATAATAAAAATAAATGATTGGATTGCCAATCGAATCTCTCTATTTAATTTATTGTTTATATGTGTGTATATATATATATAGGGAGAATTCACGAAAAAACAGCAGAGGAAGACACGTGGTGTAAACAACAAATGGATGTATTAACGCTCGGGAATAGAGAAAGTCTTTAACGTTTCGAGCCTACGCTCTTCAACAAAAAGGAACACAGGAAGAAATAAGGACAGAAACAAGAAGAGAAAAAATATGTGTAGTGGTCAGCGATCTATCATGGCGAATGCCGGACAGAAGGATCACACAGGAGAGTTAAGAAGAAGGGGAGATAACAGTTTCCGTCTACCAAATCCATTCACAAGGCTTTCTCAGCCCGAGAATATAGTAGAAGACACTTAACGATGACGCCACGGAATCAAGGGATAAGCCCCCCACCGCTTCCCCCAGAATTAGCGGGTACGTCAGCTAATATATATATACATATATTCATTGAAGCGCACTCGTACGCGCGTGTGTAAACATACATACAGGT
>NC_069003.1:21011205-21011682 GCF_001194135.2 Octopus bimaculoides
ATATGTATGTATATATATATATGTATATATGTATATATATGTATGTATATATATGTATATATATATATGTATATATATATGTATGTGTATATATATATACATATATTCATTGAAGCGCACTCGTACGCGCGTGTGTAAACATACATACAGGTATGTAATTTTGTGCGTGTATGTGAGCGTGTGTGTGTGTGTGCATGTGTGTATTCTGTAAAAAAAACTGTTACTTCTACCTTTTGTCCTCACTCTTGACATCTCGTTTTCTCGCCCACGATTATCGCTGAAATATAAATATATTCAAACAAAACATCTCAAGAACCACAAGTATACCCTGCCACCACCACCACCGTCATAACCACCACCACCACCACCACCACCACCATATAAAGGAAATGTTACAAATCGGGGTGTCAAAGGACGAGGGCATTATGAATTAGTAAAAGCAACAAATACACATACATTCAAGTGTGTGTGTGTGTG
>NC_069003.1:21017439-21019992 GCF_001194135.2 Octopus bimaculoides
AATTAAAAGAAAGAATACATGTTATATTCCAATAAAAGGTAAACAAATGAAAAAAAGGAGATATGCTTACTAAGACATATATTTTGTGAAGAAAAATAGATTAGCCGTCTCAGTAGTAATCTAAATGAATAAAGCCTGTGGTAAAAGAAGAGAATAAAATCGCTCACGGTTTCGCAACAACTGCTGATCCATTTCAGTAGACACAGTTCAACAATTCACTAACATCTATTGGAATAGAACGAATTTTTCAGATTTTCTAAAATATCGGTTTCGAATTTTGGGGAGGAGGTAAGTCGAATATATCGACCACGAAAGGATGAAAGGCAAAGTCGACCTCGGCAGAATTTGAACTCAGACCGTAAAGATGGACGAAATTCCACTAAGCCGCCTTACCTTTACGAAAATCTGGGAAGTCAAATTGTGACGATCACTTCTTCAATTAAGTGCAGATTACCTCCCTTCCATCAATAATTCAGTTATTTTCCTTCCATTAAAGCCTGTGGTTATCTCCCTTGCATTAACTCTAACTTTACTTCCCTTGGTATGTGTATTAGATATCGCAGTGTTGTATTGCCTTGAAAAAGGTAACGGTTGAAAACACTAATCATAATCCGCTTCATTAGGGACGACGTCGTCAATGACAACAACAACAATATTGTTGCCAGCAAGACAACCTCTACGTAGTCGATTGCTTTTGCTGGCAAGTTGTACCCTACCATCGTAGATAATCTAGTTATAAGAACACAAAAGATAGAATGTACGGCACGCCTACACATATGTACCCTCCAGCGTCTTTGTTTCCTCATAACCTTTCAGAAAAAATGGATATTTTTTTAATGAAATTTTCAATAAATATGATTCACATGATGTAGATTTCGGATAGAGTTTTCGGAAATTTCACACGAGTCAGCTTTCTTTCCTGTTAACTTTCAGAAAAATTGGTATTTTTTTAATGAAATTTTCAACAAATATCTTTCTGAATGGATGGATAGATTATGAGTACATCGGAATTTAATATCAAAAACAAAATTGGTGAGCTCTCACACATATATACTGGCACACATCACATACGTCTACTAAAAAGACTTGAAATTTCGAAAAAAATTGTGTCAGTATGTTTGTATGCGTGTTCACCATTTTTCTATTTTTATTTTTCATATGACATTCCGATATAATCGTGATCTACACACTCTGAGAGGTATTTGTAGAAAATTTCATAAAAATGTACCCATTTTTCTGAAAGTCATAAGGCAACAAAGCCAACTTGTGTGAATTTTCTGAAACTTCTCCCCCTACCTTCGGAAAAAAAAAAACTTTTCACGACAAATTCCGAATCAACGTAATCTAAAAGATATTTGGAGAAAAATTCATTAAAACATGGTCATTTTTATGGCAGTTATGAGAAAACAAAGCCAGTGGTGCACACATTTGTAGGTATGCCGAATGGACACGGTTAGAAGGTCTTTGATCAAAGATTTGCTAAATTATGTTTGACCTAGAATTAAACAATAATAATGATTATTATAAAATAATGATCTATTACGATTAGATTTTTTTACTTTTTTCAGCCAATGCACAGCGACCGTGCTGGGGCACCGCCTTAAAGAGCTTAGACAAACAAATCGATCCTAGTACTTATACTTTGGCGAACCACTAGATTAGAGAGGAGAAAACAAACCAATACTGGTTGTCAACCAGTTGCGAGGAACGAACGCAAGCATAAACACACACACACACGCACACATATTACACACGCATACAGGCTGTTCGTGAATTATCTTTACAATTCGAAAAAAATTCAGGGAAAAATGTATAACCAATGGGTGTCCACAAAGTCTGGGTACATGAAGTAAATAAAATCATGACATACACAATTAAATATGAGAAATAATAATTTCTTAATGTGTTAATCCCCGTGAGGGTACATGGAGTAAATAAAATCATAACAAACAATTAAATGTACGAAATAATAATTTCTTAAAGTATGTGTTAATCCCCATGTACCCAGATTTTGTGGACACCCTGTACAAGAAAGTGTTCGACGGTACGCTGTGGAGATGATTCCCCCAGAGCCCCTAAAACTCGAACAGGCGTGACATTATTTATATACAGTCATGATGGACTGGCGATTCAGTTCGCTCGCGGTTTGATTCAGGTACGTGATTTTGATATGCTACAAAAATGTCCATCGTTCTTGAATGAAATTAGGGTCGAGTTGTCATGCCTGTCTAAGACTTTTAGTTGTTTTGAAGAAGTCATCCCCACAGCGCTAAGCGCAGCGTACCGGTGAACAACCAGAGCACATGCATTGAGTATGTGCGTTCGATAACGTTTACAATACTAGCACTGCTTCTAATTCATTACACACACACACACACACATATATATTCTTTTATTCTTTTACTTGCTTCTGTCATTTGACTGCAGCCATGCTGGGGCACCGCCTGGAAAGGTTTTAGTCGAACAAATCGATCCCAGGATTTATTTTTTAAAGCCTAGTATTTATTCTATAGGAAAGTGGTTATACACCATTAGGTGTACACCTGCTTTCCT
>NC_069003.1:21025476-21026777 GCF_001194135.2 Octopus bimaculoides
ATACACACATGTTAGAAGTAAGTAAACACCCCATAAAACATCGTTTTCTGTTTATTCTAACTTGTAAAGATTTATATTTCTTATTAATTGACATTTTTATGTTTCAGATTCTATATGTGACTGTTTAATCCTGCTATATACAAAAGAGGCCTTGGAACTGTCATAATTTCAAAGAGGCCGTATTGTGGGTCATTCTGAAGGTGGATATAGTCAGCGTAAAATCTTAGAAAACCTTGAGATCCTGCTTTCTACAGTTAATAGAGTGATTGTGAAATTCACCAGAGAGGAGAAGGAGTCCACATCACCTTGTCCAGATCAACCAAGGCCCTCAGACAGGACTCCTCTCTTTGCTAAGAGAAGTGTGGAGGATAATCCGCGTTGCAAGACCTCTGACATAGCAGAGCAAGTTGATATCAGTCCCAGAACAGCTATTAGGTA
The DNA here is from genome assembly GCF_001194135.2 of Octopus bimaculoides. Lineage (NCBI taxonomy): Eukaryota > Metazoa > Mollusca > Cephalopoda > Octopoda > Octopodidae > Octopus > Octopus bimaculoides. The sequence continues at coordinate 21,025,915 of NC_069003.1, forward strand.
TGTCCACAAACTTGGTTACTATGGCAGAACAGGAAGAAGGAAGCCACATATTTGACCAGTCAATATGAAGCGGAGAAAATATTTGGCCACTGAGATGGTGGAGAAGGCATTAGCATTTTGGGACACTGTCATATTCTCTGATGAGTCCAGATATGCTGTATTTCCTAACAGTGGTCATGTGTGGGTCTGGAGACTCTGTGATTAAGAATTTGATGTGAAAAGATTGCAACCAGCAATGAAACACAGCAGCTATTCTGTGATGGTCTGGGGAACAATTTGGAGCAATGGTTGATCAGAGCTGGTGGAGTGTGAGGGAAGGATAAACTCAAATAAATATGTGTCCATATTACAGAAAGGACTCCTTCCAAACTTCTCCAGTGATGAAATGATTAAAGAAGACTCTCTATTTATGGAAGATGGGATTCTTTGTCACACGGTTAAAATGACCCAAGATTGTTGGAAAAGAATGGCATTAGAAAGCTTCCAAGGCCAAGCCAGTCACCAGATATGAACCCTATAGAACACCTCTGGGGCATAATGGACAGGACATTTCATAAACAGAACAAGAAAGCATCTTCAAAGCCAGATCTTTTGAGATTATTGCATGAAACTTAGCCAGGAATTCCGCCGCAAGAGAATATTCACCATCTGATCAGTAACATGCCTAATAGGGCCCTTGCATTGAAAAATGCAAATAACATGTGTACTAAATATTAAATGTTCGCATTATAACAACTAACAAATAATTTGAATGTATAGTTTCAGATTTAAATAAATTTTAATGATTCTTAGGGTGTCTGTTTACTTCTTTCATGTCTGTATATTCATATATATATATATATATATATATATATATATATATA
>NC_069003.1:21026787-21034732 GCF_001194135.2 Octopus bimaculoides
CCAGTACGCAACTGGTACTTAATCTATCGATCCCGAAAGGATGAAAGGCAAAATCTACCTCGGCGGATATATATATATAATATAGATTTAATCAAACGATTAAATGTGGTACTTAAAATGTTTGAGGCAGCAGAATTTGGTAGGGTAAAAACAAAAAACAAAATCAAGAGATTTGGTAAATAAAATTTGAAGAAAAGCAACAAACATGCATTAGGTTATAGCAGTACGTACGTTTCGTACAGACATCATTTATTTATGTAGTGAGAACACCACATAAGATATGCAATAAAAATGTACTCCTCAGCTGCATAATGGAAGTTCATTTCAGAAAGTCATTTTGTAGATGTGTGCAAATACAAGAGTAGGAGATGAAGAAAATACCATCTTGACTGGGCTGTTAATCAACAGTCTAGTCTAGCTGAGGAGTTCATTTTAGCAAAATTCCGTGTTGCATCTCAGAAAGCACGGAATTTTGTCAGTGAACAGGTCGCGGTCTCAAAGCGACGAAAATATTTTTACAAATTAAATTTGAATGTTGAAGTGACTCTAACGGTTTTTGTGTTTTTAAATGGCTTATAAACAACTTCCACGCTGCAAAGCGTTCGCTACCTTACCTCCATAATGCCTTCCATATTTGTTTTTGTTTGGTTTGTTGTATGTCTCTACTGTCCTGTTTTTGTTACCAATTTTGACCCTCCGCAAATCCCAAATTTTATTTTGGCTCGCAGGAGCAACTGTTTTCGTTGATTGCTCGAAATGTGGAGTAGATGAACAGCCGACATCTGATGAAGGGTCGTTCTTTATGTTACTTGTCTTTGTTTTCCATTTGTTTCTCTCGCTGTTTGCATACTCAAGTTCGCCTCGTATTTCATATTGTTTACGTTTTGTGATGTTCTGTACCCATATATGCATATATATATATACATATATATGTAAGTATGTACATACTTGTATGTATATATATATACAGGGTTATTCAAAAAGAATGAACCGATTTCATTACGCAAAAATAAGGAAAAGCAATAGAAAACTCTAGCTAAGTCACAAGCATTTACTCACAATCAACTTATATTTCCTGTATTAAAAGTGCTCAATGTGGCCACCACCTGCAGTACGGGCAACATCAATGCGATAAGAGAATTCCTCCCAGACGCATACCAGCATATCACGATCAACTATGTTGATCGTTGTTGTTATTCGATGTTTAAGGTCATCGAGGTTAGTGGGCAGCGTTGGAGTTTTCTAAGTTTTGAATGGCTGCCACACCTTAAACATCGAATAACAACAACAATCAATTCAGTTGATCGTGATATGCTGGTACGTGTCTGGGAGGAATTCTCTTATCGCATTGATGTTGCCCGTGCTGCAGGTGGTGGCCACATTGAGCACTTTTAAGACGGAATAAAAGTTGATTGTGAGTAAATACTTGTGATTTAGCTGGAGTTTTCTATTGCTTTTCCATATTAAAATATTGCGTAATGAAATCGGTTCATTCCTTTAGAATAATCCTGTATATATATATATTCGTAAATAGTAAGGGATTACTCCAAACGTTTACTGTACGTACATACATACATACATACATACATGCATACATGCATACATACATACATAAATACATACATATCCCTAATGATTGGTATAGTAGGAGATGTAACAAATTGCCTCAGCAAACAATCTTGAGAAATTCGAGTTCTCAAAACCAGAATGGAGAAAGTTAATTAGAAGAATATAGATACAAACCACCAACAGAATTGTCAGAATATGGAAAACTTTCGTACAGTTTAGCATATCAGTAGGTACATGAACATGTCCAGATATGCAACAATATGTATGAGTATACATACAAAACAAAACATACATATCTGCACATGCACTGACTGCAAATATTGCACACGAACACACCTACATGCACAAATACCCTGCTGATGTTCTTTAATATTCCAATGAAGGAGCCTTGGATCTAAGTTAGAAACCGACTCTTTCTCTATTGGCAAGAAATCTAGAAATAAAACTAAATTGTAACATACGTACTAAATGGTAACATACATACTATTTTTATTGTTTGTTTCACTAATCCCATATATGTATGTATGCATGTATGTATGTATGTATGAATGTATGTAGAAGTTGACACAAGTTTGCGTTATTAAAAGTTTCAGAGAACAAAGTGCTTGTCTGGCAATTCAGACTCTTAAATACTTAGTGACGACGTAGTAACAGCTTCTAAATGAAGGTAATTGTTATTAGATGATAAATTAAGCTTATTCAGTTCACATAGTGGAAGGGCAACTCGGCGGCTGCTAGGTTTTATCGTAACTGGTGGCTATGTGTTGAATGTAAATCGACTCTGTCGCAATAGATGTGAGTATTCTTGCACGCATTTGTTAGAAGTTCCTGTGAAATTTAAAACTTCCGTCAAATCTATGGAATAGTGCTAACCAACGAGATTTTAAAATAATCTACTAGAGAACTCCGTTGTGGGCAGCAATATGATAGCTCAGTTTTTTTCTCTTTTTTTGTTTTTTTTTTTTGGAAGTGGGATGCAACGAGCTATTCCAATACATACAATTCTTCACAAAGACAAGGATGTCTTCATATGAATTGGGGAAAGGCAATTAGACATTTCTCTTCCTCAGCTCCTGATGGAGTTCAAATGCCGAACCAAAACATTCCAGACGGATGAGACAAGAAGCAAAATATTCTGTTATCATATATAGAAGACATACGTAGCTTTAAATCGTCTAAATACATTTGATTCAGAACAATTTATGTCGAAATACGCAACTCGTTTACTAAAGTGCAAATGATCGCCGATTAATTGTTTTTATGAATAAGCAACACCAACAATTTTCATTACAGGCACATACAATGCATAAACACCACAGAACTATAACTATGATTAATCCATTTATCTAACCTCTCATTGTTCCCAATTATATATTATTATCTTCTCTGCAGATTTTTATTCTTTGTTTTTGTTTGTTTGTTTTTTCTAAAGTACCATTCTTCCTTTCCTTATAGTCGTCCCTTCAAGATATTTAATTAGATTTATGCTAACCCATCTATCACCATAAATTACTCTTAAATAAATTTACATCCTATATAATTAACCAGATTATTGAAATTATATAATTTTCCTCTCATAATTATAACTTTGTCCTTACTTACACTTTGAACTGACCAATTCGCTTTATTCGTTCTTTCATTATCTTATTTTGTTATTGTTTCAATCTTAGCTGTGTAATAAGAAGCTTGCTTCCCAACAACATGGTTCCGGGTTCAGTTCCACCGCGTGGCACTTTGGACAAGTGTCTTCCACTGTAACCTTAGGGCTGACCAAAGCCTTGTGAATGGATTTGGAAGACGGAAACTGAAAGAAACCCATCGTATAGTGTGTGTGTGGGGGGGGGGGTTATCCCCCTCAACCGCTTGAGAACCGGTGTTGGTGTGTCTTCGTTCCCGTAATTTAGCAATTCATAAAAAGGGAGAAATAGAATAAATACCAGGCTTTACAAAATAATAATAATAATAATAATAATAATAATAATAATACCGGGGTTGATTTGTTCGACTAGAATTATTCAAGGTGATGCCCCAGCATGGCCGCCGTCTAATGGCACAAACAAGTAAACGATGAAAGATGAAAGATCTGTTTTAAGTATAATTACATTTTGAATTTCCCTTATATATTTCTAATGTTATGTCACCTGGAGATCATTACTCTGGCACAGGAGTGGTAGTGGAACTATGCCGTGGGAATTTTGAAGAGTTTTGAAGAGTGAGGAACCACTACTTAGCTACTATTGTTCCCAGGTATTCTCTGTCCGGAATAATAGTAATTTCCAGGGTCCCCCGCTATGGGTTTAATTGCATGAAACCGTCCTAGTCAGTGTATGTTGAAATTATGGGATGCAGCATGGTGGATGTGAACTATTTCGGCAGGTAAACTTATTGAGTCAATGGAGAATATCACCTGATGTTGTGAGGATGAACAGGATCAACCAGTTCAGTCAGCAAACTACTGCTATCATCCGAAGTCGTGGCGTGCAGAGATAGACATTTCAGCTAGCGAAAAACTAGTATCACTAAAAGCCAGGCCAGACGTTCATGCCTCATCGCTCGATTGGGGCGTCTAGTGTGGAAGAGTTACATTGATCCAGGTAAATCGCCCAACCTGGATGGATGGATGGATGGATGGATGGATGGATGGACGGATGGACGGATGGATGGATGGATCGATCGATCGATGATTATGCTACGAGTTTCAAATATATTGAAGGAAATTTTTGAGCAAACACATAAAGTATCAGGAGGACTCCCTCCTCCGTGATACGATTGAGGCTCACAGTTGTCCGATTTAACAACGTAGCCCTGGGACCAGAATTTGGTGCTCTGAAATATGAACAATTAAGAAGGGGTTTAGAGTTGCATCTCAAGAAACATGCAAATGATAGGATGTTAAAAGCTACATTAATAGTTTCTCTCACCGTAAAACAGGCTTTCAGAGAGGATCAAAACAAAATGCTCCTCGAGCTCATTGGTGTGCGCAAGTGTCGGACGAGGATAATCGTAGTGGAAGAGAAGTTTTCCATATTCGTGTGGGTGGGTTGCACCTAATTATTACATTCGCGATGGCGTTTTTTGTATTCCTTTTAGGCTGGTTTTGTGCATCCACTAATTATATGTCGAACTGTCTCAGATAATTTTTCACATAATTTACGCAAAGGTGATGCTGCTGTCTTATCAACGCTACACTTGGTTGAGTTGGTTCGTAAAACTTGTTCTTGGGCAACAAGGATCAGTCCTAACATCTTTAAAATCCATGTCTTAACCATTTCCAGTATTTTTCGTCAGCTCCATCCGATGTTTGCTAGAAAAACTCTCTGTGTAGAACTTTCTCTTTCCAGTTGATGATCTTTTCTTTATTAGTCCTCATATTGTACTCCTGGAGGGTCTCACCATCGTCACTGATCACCTTCTTGCTCAGTAAAGCTTGCAACATTCTTGATTTCTCTGGTAGGTAAGCAAGGACTTGATCTCCTTCATAACACTATCTTCTATTCCAACCATCCTCTTCCATCTTCCTTCCTAGATAAGTAAAGCCTAGCTACGTTATTTCTAGTATGAAGGCCACCATGCATAACCATTATCTTCTTAGTTTTTCTATCCATGCTGACCAATTCCTCCTTTATCCATTCCACAACTCTTGCGCAGTAGGGTACCACACCTACATTAAGAGCGTTGATGCTTCTAATCAGGTTCCTTCCATTCAGCTTGAATCTACATAGCATTTTGACTTTTGGTATATACAGAAGAAATCTATTCCTCTATCTCGGTGTTCATCATCTGGTCTAATTATAAAACACCAAGACACTTGATACCCTCTCCGCTCACCTCTCTTATACCCCTATCATCTGGAAGTTGCACTCCACTGCTATCTGCTTTTCGCCCTCTCCTCTGTTTAACGACAGCGTATTTATCTCGACCAAATGCCATCTGGATGTCATGCAAGGAAATTTGTACGGCCTAAGTAAGGGAGTCCAGTTCCATAAGGAGCAGAGGCAAGTTCTGTAAAGCTTCCATAAAGCTTCAAATAGTCCATAAACAGCAGGTGGTTAATTGGTCTCATGTTCTTCTGCAGTTTGTAACCAGCTCCCATCTTCCTCAAAACCATTGAGAGTGATAACATACAAACAATAAACAGCAAGGGTGACAGAGTCCTCTCGAAAGATTCCCCTCTAGATGTTCAGTTTCCCTTCCACCTACTGTCAAAACTGTCTTCCAATTCCTCACACTGTTTTTTTTTTTTTTTAGTAAATATATCGTAATTTTAGCTGCTCCGATCATTTTCAGGCATTTTAAAATCCACGAGTGGGAAACCATATCACATGCTTTCTCATAGTCAATCCAAGCTTGTCAACCTTCTCTGACAGTTCCTCAAAATTGCTTTATCTATCAGCAACCGATCCTTTGTTCCTTCTGTGTTCCCTTCCTGCAGCCTTCCTGTTCATCTGCTAGCAGTTCATTTCCAATTATTTCAGTTAGAAGCTTCCATATCATGGCTAAACAAGCAATAAGACGATAGAAATTACGAGACAGTCGTTGCTGTTTTGCTTTATTCGAGCTATTTTATGGATCACCCAGAAATCTCAAGTAACAGCAATTTGAACGTTTTACTTACGGCTACGACTGTGAACGTGTTCAAACATTGCTCTGGGTAAGAGACGGATTACCGTGTTTGTACTTAATGACAAAATATCTGTCTTGGGATTATTACGCCTTGGGGTATGTTACACTCTTTATCTTGGTGTAGAAAAGATAAAGTTCTTTGATATTTTCATTTCACTTTGAAAATATTCCGTCATGTAACACGTCTTCTTAGTCAGACGAATGCTTCTGAAAGTTTTGAACATTTTTAAACGCGAACATTAATTTTAAATAAATAGATTTAACAATGAAAGAAAGAAATGTCCTCCCCACCACCACCACCACCACCTCAACTAGACGAGCAACATTTTTAGTGCACAGAGAAAAATGGAAATTTCACAAAAGGCAACCAGCAACGAAAAGTATAACAAAGGCAGTAAATCTTTTGTCAATGTCGACTGCCAAAAAGGTAATTCTGAATATAGGTCAGCTCTCAGTGAAATATATATATGCCACATGTACGTAACGAAACTTTCTGTATTCCTGCTTCGTAATTTTATCGAAAATGACGTGCTCAGTAGGACTTAAAATGAACAAATGTAAAATGTTCTGGCTCCTATTGCTAAACAGGGACAATTCAACCACTTCCCATTCGGTTCCTTCTGTACAACCCAATAGTTATACAGAAATATTAAATTACTCACATGTAAATGTGTTGGTTATCACGTGACGACATACATGCCACCAAGCTACGTTCTCAGTGGTGTTCGTTGGTGATTTCATTAGGTTGGAACAGTGTACCTCAGTTGCTACTTCTGAATGCTCAAGATATCACTAGAAGGTACAATACAAGGTTTCTGTAGACGCAGCATAATGATGGAATTCATATAATAAAATTTAAAGATTTTACTAGTTCTCTCTGTGATATTTTAGGATGTCACTGTTATTACTTCCGGTCAACGTACTCTCATTTTTTTAAACCTCTAAACTGCATGTTAACCTTTTGTCACTGGTCCTTTGGATCAGAAATAACCTGAAGTAAAGCAAGCGCCATCCCCACCCCCACTACCACTGTATAAAATGTATTGAGCCAATGACGAAGCATCTACGTAGAGTTCGCCTTACGGGAAATAGCAACCAAATTTCATAGAGAGTAGCATTTTTTTAATTATAAATTACGGTTGTTTGGTAAGCAGCCTACTTCCCAACCACACGGTCCTGAGTTCAATCCCATTACGTGACATCATGGGCAAAAAAAGCCTTTTGAGTGGATACAGTAGACGGAAACTGAAAGAAGCCCGATTAGAGAGTCAATATGCATTCTATACTCTTTGTGTGAAAAATGATAAATTCTATTTTACTTTTTAATTCACCTGAAGAAAATGGCTCTTTTTTTACATGATGTAATGAATTTATTCATCAATAAAACACGTCTGAAACAGCTGTAGTGAACCTCAGTCCATTTGTGTTATTATTTATACAACACCACACTCGGAACCTTCCCTTGGATACTGAGCCATCAGTGGACTGTGGATTGCATGCCAGAGTATACTCTTGCGTGCTTTTACGTATACGTTACGCTGTGTGCATTTCGTCTATACTTGTGGATGTATGCGTAACTGGGAGGACAAATCCGTATATACTCTAGTAAAAACGTAAATGCCCATACAAACTGTTAATACACAGGTATGCTGTCCTTGACTCTACCTTGGTGTCCTTATACCTCGATTCTATTGGATCCTGCAAAAAATTATATATATACATATATATATATATATATATATATATATATATA
>NC_069003.1:21035221-21040274 GCF_001194135.2 Octopus bimaculoides
ATATATGAATTCAGAATTTGGGGTTTGAATTCAGAATGTACAGAGTCGCCGATAAGTGTAACAGCGAATATCTACGATGCTTTAACAATTCTGCATATCATATAACAATAATAACAGGAGCACTCAGAGTGCGCAAACCTCCGCCAAGGCAACACCAACGTCCTCTCAACGATTAGCCAGAGATAATTTTTAAAATGAGAATATCTGAAATAAACTCGACTGCTCTCACAAACGAGAATACTAAAAATGAACCCGACCACTCACAAAAATTAAGTAAAAAAACAAAAAAAAAACAAGGAAAATAATCCAGAATCCTTGTCCAGTACGGGATCGATCCCAAAATCTAATCAGTTCGTGCCATTCACGAGGCCAAACATCCCTGGAAGTTTCGTCCGAATCCATCCAGCGGTTCTTGAGATATCTTGTTCACAGACAAACAAACAAACACGACCTTCGCCTTCGCAAAGGCTGGGGTAATAAAACGGGAAAATTCCTCACTTTTGCTAATTTGGTCACTACCTGAAAAATTAATTTTTAAAAAATAGACAGGCTAGTGACAGCTTGACTCATGCCTAAGAGGGTGCACTGTCTCTTTACTATTCAGTGGCGTACCCTCAGATTTATAGGGATACACGTATTTCGAAACTCCACTTGAGGATTATTTTAAATTAGTGCCTACCCAGAATATTCTGAAATAGCCCCAGGCACCTAAGTCTGGCAACGGACCTTGTTTGACTACCTTGGATCACAGGTTTACTGGATCAGGATTGACCTAGGGCTAAACAACATCAATATCATAGTTGCATCGCTCTCTTCGTCTCTGACACTTCGTTTTATCATTCCATATTTCTTTCTCTCTGTCCCTGTCTCTTACCTTACTCTTTCTTGCTCTTCCCCTCTCAAATCTTTCCTTCTCTCTCTTACATATCTTTCTTGCTTCCACTAAACTCTCCTACTTTTTCCCTCTCAATCTTTCTCTCCCGTTACTGTACACTCTTATTCTTCCCCTCTCACATATCTCTAACTCTTTCTCTATTCCTCTCACCCTCTTTCTACGACCTCTACGTCCTTTTTCTTCTCCTTCAAACTATTTATCTTTCCCCTGCATAATCTCATTTTTTTAATCTTTAATTTTCGTCTTTTGATCATTTCTTTTTCTTCTTTCACTCTTTTCTCGCTCACAGTCTATCTCCTCCCTTATTTAACCTTTATTTCTCTTCCCACAACTCCTCCTCCCCTTTCTCTTTCACCATTAACCATCGCCACTTCCCACTATTCCATTAACTCTTCTCTTCCTTCTACCCTTTCTCTCAGTTTCGCTTACCTTTCTCTCTTGCTTTCGTCTTCTCTGCTTTCTTTTGTTCTTTCCATCTTCTCTCATCATTTATTATGGCTGCCTCTTCTTTTTAAATTCACTCACTCTCTCATTCTCTAGCTCTCTCTGTTTATGTCTATCTACCTACCAGTCTATCTGTCTGTCTATCTATCTTACGTTTAATGTTTTTCTAACACAAACACACACACACACACACGCGTTTAAATACGCCGACACATACACACACGTTCGCAACTAACGAACAATCGAATTTTTTACTGTACAGATATTCTTTTATTCTTCATTTCTCCTCGTTTTCTATTCTATAACCGCCTCTCTTCTCTCCCTTTTTCTTTCTTTCTCTCACATTAACCTTTATATTTATTTACTTACCCCTCTCTCTATATCTCAATGCATCTACAAACAATCGAATCTTTTACTCTGCAGATATTCTTTTATTCCGTTCTATTTTCGTTTTCTGTTCTAAACCCTTCTCTCGCTTTCTCTTTCTCTCTTCCTCATCCTCTCACCTCTCCGACTAATTTATTATTAACTTAGTCTTTCTCTCTCTCTCTTTCTCTCTGTATATTTCTTTTACTTTTATCTCTATCTTTCCCTGTCTCTTTCTCTTTTTTCTCACACACACTCCCCCTTTCTTACATCGATATATTACTTATCCCCCTCTTTCTTCTTCTATCTATCTATCTATCTCTATTTCTCATTTACTTTTCTCATTGTCTCTTTCTTTTTATTTGTCTCACTTTTCGACAATGTCCTTGTAAAAGACTTGGAAAAGTATATCATATAATATATATATATATATTATATATATTTACCATTATATTTACCATACCGGTAGAATACGTTTTCCTTTCGTTTCATTCAAACCATTTATTCGTTCGTTCATTGAGTTTGGAATAGTCTTTGTTTCATTATTATTACTATTATTGTTATTATTATTTTGCTTACATTTTTACTGATTATAAACTTTTGGCTTTGGCCTCAAGCCAAAGCCGGCCAGTAAAAAAGTATTGGAACCTAAACGACAAAACCAACACCACGTTAAGCTTTTTTTTTTATTTATTTTATATACTTTTTTTTTAGCTGGAAGAAAAAAAACTGAAGAAAAGAAAAAGAAAAAAAAACAACAGACCGATTCTTCCACCGATCCTGTCTTTTCTCGTCCCACGACGAGTCATTGAGACTTTTGGAAGTATAACACAAAAAAGAAAAAAAAAGCTTAACTAAACTCCTTATAATCATTTTAGATTTCGAGGACCGTTTCTGGAGGAGCAACAGCACCATTTCCAACAGTTGGTACTTGTCTAAGTTCACACACTGATATGTGGGTATTTGGATACGGTTCCTTGATCTGGAAAGTTGATTTCCCTTACAAGAGCAAGCTGGTTGGTTACATCAAAGGATATGTCCGCAGATTTTGGCAAGGCAGTGAAGATCACCGTGGGGTTCCCGAAAAAGTACGTCCACAAAAAATAGTTTTTATAATTTTTTCATTTTTCTTTCTCTCTTATATTTTATTTTATTATCTGTTATTTCTTATGTTCGTTGTCACTCTGACTTGACCTATAGGCCTATACGTGTATATGACAGCATGTAAATATTGGGTTGAAAACCTTGTTATACATACATATATATACACCTACATACGTCTGTGTTTTCACTTACAGATGCATTTCTCTCTCATTCCTTCTCTCTGTCTCTCTCCACACACGTGTGTGTGTGTATATACGCACATACACAAGTAAGCACATAGGTACAAAACAAGGTGGATAAAATAGTACTTGAATACCAAAAGCAGGTACTACTAAAGCAGCGCGGACCCGAACGCGCAGTCGCGCGTCCGCGCTAGCTAGTCTTGAGTGGTCGATCCTAACCCTAACCCTATCCCTAATCCTAACCCTGTCCCTAACCCTATCCCTAACCCTAACCCGCGTGTGCAAATGAATACGTGTTTAGGGTTAGGGTTAGGATCGACCACTCACGACTAGCTAGCGCGTTCGGGTCCGCGCTGCTTTAGTAGTACCCAAAAGCAGAGTAAAATACTATCTTATGAAAGCCGAAAAAAATTCACAAACAGTTTGTGAATTTTTTTCAGCCTTAATAAAACAGTCTGTATATATATATATGTATGTATGTATGTATATACACACACATACGTTGACCGATAAGATATTGTATATAGTCACTGTTTATGTTTACATTTTGTTTATTCATACAGCGCAGATATTTAAATGTCCAGCACACTTATAACATCGAAACAAAACACTATTAACGTGTGTGTGTATGTATGTATTGCATAATGTCTACAACGTAACAAATAGGCTGTTAGGATAGAACAACATGGACCGCGTTGATCATTCGGTGCAGCGATTCACATATGTGAAACTGAGCATCAAGTGATTGTGTGTGCTTGTATTCGTCCGTGTTCTGTATGTGTGTGGGTGTGCCTGTATGTGTACACACAGAGACAAATGTGTATTAGTGTACACACACACACACATGTATATCTATAAACACACACACATATCTATAAACACATGCACGAATAATATATATATATATATATATATATATATATATATATATATATATATATATATATATATATATATATATATGTATAACGGAGATGTACTTGCATAGCGAGTGACCTGATCTGAGATCGTGAAGCGCAAGAGTGGTTTGCTTACTAAGTAGTTTGCTAACTAACCACACGGTTCCGGGTTCAGTGCCACTACATGGCACCATGGGCAAGTGTCTTCTACTATAGCCTCTGGCCGACCAAAGCCTTGTGAGTGGATTTGGTAGATGGAAACTGAAAGAAGCCCATCGTATATATATATATATATATGTGTGTGTGTGTGTGTGTGTGTTTGTCCCCCACCCAACATCGCTTGACAACCGATGTACTTCCTAACCATCTTGGGCAAGTGTCTTCTACTCCAGCCTTGAGCCACCCAAACCCTTGTGGGTGGATTTGGTAGACAGGAACTGAAAGAAACCCCTTATATAAGTCCTGGAGTCAATTTGCTCGACTAAAAGGCCTTTAGTCGAGCAAATTGACTCCAGGACTTATTCTTTGTAAGCCTAGTACTTATTCTATCGGTCTCTTTTGCCGAAACCGCTAAGTTACGGAGACCTAAACACACCACCATCGGTTGTCAATCGATGGTGAGGGGACAAACACAGACACACAAACACACATACATATATAACTTAGCGGTTTCGGCAAAAGAGACCGATAGAATAAGTACTAGGCTTACAAACAAAAAGTCCTGGAGTCAATTTGCTCGACTAAAGGCGGTGCTCCAGCATGGCCGCAGTCAAATGACTGAAACAAGTAAAAGAGTAAAAGAGATACACTTTAATAGACAAACTCACATGCACACAGAGCAAGAAACACACATGTTCTCCACCAAGCTTGCAACATGAAAAATTCTGAATGGGAATTTGATGTAATCAGACAGCTATCTTGAGATGTCGTTTCAAATCTCTCATTGTGGGTCCTTCCTGTCGAAGATATCCACTGTTAACAAAACCTTGTGAAGGGGCATATTTCAAATTCTGCGCCAAACTAGGTCTTCTCTTTATCAATGTGACCATCCCAAAGTAGGAAGCAACAGTTTTTACAAAATATTTATAAAACATGTGACATATTAATAAAAATCTGTAAATGTACAACCATCCAGATATCTGAGTACCTTATTATTTTTTCTA